>NW_005842493.1:968132-987470 GCF_000455745.1 Alligator sinensis | reverse complement strand
TAAAAAGAGACTAGATTAGTCAGGCATGATCTACCTGCTATGAACCCGTGCTGGTTTCCCCTCAGCATAATTTTTCCTGCTGGGCTCTCACATATATAAGCCTTAATAATCTTTTCAAAGACTTTGCCAAGAATGGAGGTGGGACTGACAGGCCTATAGTTGCCTGGATCCTCCTTCCTCCCCTTCTTGAAAATAGGGACCACATTGGCCTTTTTCCAGTCCTCCGGGACCTGGCCTGTGCAGCACGAATGTTCAAATATTACCACCAGTGGCCATGCAATGACGTCAGCCAGTGCCTTCAGTACCCTCGGATGGGGCTCATCCGGGCCTGCCGACTTAAACGCATCCAGTCCTTCCAAGTGACTCTGCACCATCTCAGGGTCAACGCTTGGTAGTCTGGCGCCCTACTGTTGTCTCTCTACAACCCCAGTGTGAGACTTGTCTTGCCCCTCATTTAGGGACACGGAGGCAAAGAACTCATTGACGAGTTCAGCCTTGCCCCCGTGTCTGTCACCAATTGCTTATGCCCATTTAATAGAGGTCCTATTCCACCCTGGGCCTTCCTTTTACTCCCTATATATCTGAAAAACAATTTTTTGTTATCCTTAACTTGGGATGCCAAGTTCAGTATGTGGGGAAAAATACTGACACGCTGGAGGCAAGAACAGAAAAATAAAACACTAATGAACCGAAGGCTGATGGGATTTGAGTTGCATAGGACGATCTCCTTGGCTGATCCAGTGTCAGGGACCCAATGTGTATCTTGTCTCGGTTCCCATTTTCATTGTACGTGAACTCCTCACAATGTGACGCATCTTTTCCTGTAAGGTAGGCAAGTGTTGTTCCCCCTATTGCGTGGATGGGGAAGTGAGGCATGCACGGGTTAAGTGACTTGCCTGAGATGGCAGGTGGCAGAGCAGGGGATGGCATGTGAATTTGGGAAGGGTCATCTGGTGCTTTCACCCCAGGACCCCCCTACCTGTTTGTCTCTCCCCAGCCAGGCAGCATGCTTGTCTTGGCTGAGCAAAGGGGCCTGTGAAGGAAGACATTCAGCAGCTGCAGCTTGCTTCTGTCTGAGCAGGCAGGTGACGATAAGGAGAAGAAAGGGAACTGATGATACAAATGAAGTCTGTTTTCCTGGAGGCTTTGGAAAAATCAGTTCATTTCTGTCTTGATTAGACTGCCATGCTCTCTTGTGTGGGAGCTGGAAACACCTGTGTCCTGTGCAGCAGGAGGAAAGCTGTCCCTCAGGGTCACTGATCTCTTGCTGGAAGTGCCTAGCGGTGAGCGTCTTATGAGTTGTTTCTGGGGAATCACTTTCTCTTCCACCCAAACTTTTTTTTTACCTGTGTTGCATAAATTGAACTCCATGCCCTTCCCTCTGTCCACCCCATGGTGGCTGCTTGGCTTCTGAGAGAGCTTCATCCCTAGGTATTAGGCACTGGGGCCTGGCCTCGGGCTGATGGATTTGCTCTGGGCACTTAGGTGGCGGATTGAAATACTCTCGGAAATCTACCTGATGTTTTGTCTCGTAGTAACGTTGGCGTTGCAAGGATGGGGGGTGGCATTGGGTCAGGCAAAATGATTGTTGGGGGCACTTTAATAGGAGGCTTTGCCTTCTGTCTGGGCATGGGGTGAAGTGGTCATAGAGAACCAGTCTCCTGGGTGCAGCAGGTTGCAGGGAAAGCTGGGAATGGATGCTGGTACCCCTTAGACCTGGCATTGCTGTGCTGAGCCGGCTGGCTGGAGTATCCCTCCAAGCCTCTCAGAAAGTGTCCCAGAAAATGGATGAGCGTGGAGGGCTGGTCTAACCTGTGCGTATAGCCCAAAGCAAATGCTAGCTCCTGGCAATCGCACGGGTATCATGGAAGCAGGATGCAGTTTCTCCCATCGTTACAGGACCTTGCGGACCTGGCTCTGAAAAATAGCCTGTTGCTATGTGTTGTCGAACACCACTCGCTTGCCCATTCTCGAAACACCGATTGTACAGAGTTGTGTGCAGCTTCGTCAGAGCCACCCCCTTTCCAGGCAGTTTGGACCTCTTGCTAACGTAGTCCCCAGGAGCCAATAACACGGTAAGCGGGCTTCTCTGTCTGAGAGAGGACTAAGCATAACAAAACCAGTAGAGCAGTACTTTTTGCTCTCTCCAACTCCATGCTGTTCTCCAACAGAGACATCCCAGCAGTTTATTGTCAGGGACTGCAGGTGTTGAGATGATGCCTTGTGATAGCTGGTACCCAAACTGGTTGTTTAATGCATGGTTAAGCTGAGCCTGCTCCACACGACGAGTAGCTGCGCTGGAGAATGTCCTATTGGAGTGCAAGGTCTGCTCTGCTGGTGTGGAAATCTCTTTGGATAGAGATGCACTCATAAGATTTTTTTTGAACCTCTCTAAATACTCCAAAGTCAATGTTGCTGGCTGCTGAGAAAAAGAGCCAAGAGGCTTTTGCAGGCTCTGAGATTTTCAGGCATTTGTCTAGTCCGGTTTAATGAGCCCGGATGAGCACTTTCCACACTATCGGGAATTGTATAGCAGTCTTTGGGGGTTTATAACATTAGACGCTCCTCTTTGGCCCTCTCTGCATCCTCTGAATCACAGCGATGGGGCGTGCTAGAAAAACATAGGCAGACGGACATTCCTAATGGGTTACAGAATGCAAAAGGCAAGGACTCCATCAAAATCTGCATTACGTCACCTAAAATTGCTTTAAACTTGTCACGGTGTGATGCTTGGAAGCGTACAGTAGGTTGAGTACCTAGCTATCCTGCAAAATGAGGTTAGTGTGCTGGAACACATTGCTGGGGAAAGGGGAGTCTGTTAAAGCATGAGAGCGTTGCTGATGGGCAGCATGTCGCCAGACATTTATTATATTCCCTGGAAACTGATTTTGCAGCGGTCCATGTTTATATCTGGTTAGCTGCTTAGAGCAGCGCACGCTGTGAGCCTATTTGTTGTGGAATGAAACCTTGATAAAGTAGCTTAATGGCCACGATTGTCAAACAAAGCAAAGATGTTCTCATTTTTAAGGGGAGGAGAGGCGGGGAGGGGGCTTTGACACTTGATATTGCTGAAGGAGATGTCCCACAGGTGATGGGAATGGAAGGTCATTCCCAAGAGGGTGCTTAGCGAGTGCTTCTCTGGCTTTTAAATCCCATCCATCCTCCAGCTTCAGGACTCTTGGGTGGAGCATGGGAAAGAGCTGTCCCTGTTCATAGGGGATCCTGTATTTGCCAAAGGACAAAGGCTCTGGCGCATACAAAGGGGAAGGGGGGACATTTTGTTGATGTGCTTGCATGTCACAGCAAGTGAAACGCAAGGCTTCTTTTGGAACAAATGGACCATCAGTAGACAGTCCTTGGCATGCATGGGTTTAAAGCTGAGCCTCTGCTGTGTGCAGGCTCCTGTGCAGTGATCAGCTGATAATACCGTGTTCCTCTTTTCTCACTTTGGGTGAGGCACAAAAGGCTCAATTTATCCCTCCTGCAGCTTGGCTGAGCCCATATAACTCGCCCCAGACAAAGGGATTGAGCTGGCACTGAAGGCTCACACCACTTTGCAGAGCAAAGTTTTGTGTAGTGCATGTTCCTCTGTCCCGGAGAGGTTGGAAGACAGGGATCATAAAAGTCCTCAAGCCATTTATGCCTTCCTGGTGCAGCCAGGTGTTGCCAATGTAATGAAGATCTTAATGGCACTGACTGGAAACCACCTGGGATGAATTTACACACTGGCTCCCCTTTGCCTAGTAGCACAGGACCACACACTCGGCAGCCCTCGAGCAGCCTGCATATTGCAGACATTTCTTGTGGTTTTAGTGGGTGGGACCTCTGTTTTCAACCAAATCTTTTGAGGGGCACACTACTAGTGATTGCTGTCCCGTATTGATCCAAGCTGGCTGGTTGTGGCGCTCTCCTTTGGTGTTATGCTCTAGAATCGCACCAGTAAAATGACTTGCAGCTGCAGGGTGCAGGTGGGAGAGACGGAGAGTTGGTGAAATTCTTTGCTGAGGCCCCAGTTACCAGAGCACTTGGACAAATACTTAAATCCTGTGGACTTGAATGGACTTGAACATGTGCTTCCTGCAGATTAGCTTTCCTGAATCAGAGCGCATAGGGTGAATTATCACAAGGGAGAAACAGGAGGCCAGATGTGGGCCCTTCTGAAACAGAATTGGAAGAGGTTCGCATAAATCTAGAGCTTAAAATGGCAGTGAAGGGATGATTTTTATAGCTAAAAGATGCGGCTGGCTCTTGGACAGCTCTTCTGCAGACCTCCTGTGTGGCTTTGGGCAAGCCTTTGGATCTCTCTCTGAAGCCCTACCCGATACCTCCTGCCTCATGGAGCTCTTTGGAACAGACAGGGTAAGACAAAAGGTCTGGAAACCAGAGAGCTTTTGCAGGGCTTTTAAGAGACTAATCTCAGCTCGCCGTTTGAAAAGTTTACAGCAGCCACAGAAGCTAGAGCCCAGATTTTTCAAGGTATTTAGATATTGAAGTTATTTGTAGTGTTTCTCATCTTAACGGATGGAGGAAAGCCAGAGTGAAGAGAAGTGAAATAACTGTTCTGAGGTCATGTGGCAATTTGGGAACTCCTAGTCCATGCTGTATTCTCGGCATGCCCTGCCTTCAGGATGAATGCAGAAAGGAAGGAAGAAAAGAAACTCTTGTGCTCAGGACATTGGACTGGGGCTCAGGTGATTTTTCTTCCAGCAGTTTCTGGTTTCCTGTGTAACTGGAAAGGTCCAACTGGGAATGTCTGTGCCATTGCAGGGTGGCGGCAGGGAACGGCGCAGTAAAGCACAGTACTTGCAGGGTGGCGGCAGGGAACGGCGCAGTATAGCACAGCCCAGCCACTCTGCGTGCCCTATGCTCTGAAATGGGTATAATGCAGCTGCCTTGTAGCAGTGTTGAGCACATGCCAATAAACATACCTGAGAGAGCAAACTTATTGGCCTGTGCCCAGTCCTGCTTTGAGGCAATGAAATCACATCCATTTTGGAGGGTAGCGTGCTTAGGGTTGGCATGCTGTGTTTCACTGGGGTACCTTCCCATACCCAGCCGGTGGTGGGGTTGATATATTCTTAATGTCTGTGCTGTGTGTGTGTGTGTGTGTGTGTGTGTGTTTTGTCCTTTAAAAAAAAAAAAAAAAAGAAGCAAGTGTAATGGGTCATTTAGCTGTCAGCTGTTTGAGGCAGGAACGGTCCCTTAGTGTGTGTTTGTACAGTACCTACCTTATCTTGACAGGGGCCTGTATAGCCTTGCCCGCATGCCAGTTTGCTGCAGGTAAGCTAAGAGCACCAGGTCCTGGAAAGACGCTCCTATCTCCATCTGAATGTGGTTTGGGGTTTTTTTTTGTTTAATTTAAATCTGTTGCTAAGTGAAATCAAAATAAAAAGAATGTCTCTGGAGTCTTTTGCATTGCTTCAACTCTGATGGCTTCAAATTGCGATAGATCTTAAGCCAGTGCAAATTTTCTTGTACGAAACAGGCCACTAACCCTGCTGTACACAGCAATATCTGCACCTCAGGTCAATAATGAACAAGTGCAGTTAAAAATGTCTGGTTAAAATGAGATCTGTAGCAATAGAGAGTAATGCAACTTAATTGTCTTTCCTTGCTATGGAGTAGTATCTGCTACTGTGCTCCATTCCAGAGAGCTGACCGCTCAAGCTGCATCCTCACTGATGTTTGCTAGGGACTCGCATTGTGTTAAGTATCTACATGGATCGCTTACATCTTTTACAGAATCCATTGCAGGGAGCAGTTCTTGCAGTAAACGGTATGGAACAGGGCAGCTCTAATTTCTGCAGTTCTTTTGGACAGTGTGCTTCAGCATTTAAGGTATCTCAGAAGCAGTATGTACGTCCAGCGTGATGCTGCGCATTGGAGGCATGAGACCTGTGACCTGCGGAGCAATGCCAGGGTCCACATGGAGGATGATGGTACCGTGTCTGTGGGAAAGCAGGTGGGCAGCTTTCATTTTGGCAGCAGAATCTGATGCCAGTCGCTAATTGACTTTAATGGGGTCTAAGTATACTGCCTGGCTGGAGGAGGCAGGAGTGTGTGCCCATGTCCTTTTTTGTTGGATGCAGACACAGCCTATGCTGAGTTTCTATTTCTTAGATCTACTCCCCCTTAATTTCCTAGATCTGCTCCCCCTTCATAGCTAATTACAGTAAATGCTGGTGAGGTCACCTATGGGATAATTATCTACTTTAATTCAATTGGCCATTATAGCTATTCTCTGCCAGCACAGTCCCCACCCCATAGTATATCAGTGCCTGATATTTAGTCACTATCAGATGATTTGCTATTTATGATCCCCATTGGAGTGGCAAATTAACTGGTGTTCTGCCTACTTAAAACTCCTCGTGCAGCTTCACTTGATGCTCGCGCGGTTGTGTTGTGTTGTGTTGCGATGCAGCTCTACAGCTACTGCTCTACCCCATCACTGGCTGCATGTCGCTGGTGGAGAAAGCAATCCCTGTTGGCATCACATAGACTAAGTGGCCTGGGTTCCTCTTGAATGCAAGTTTCCCTATAAATGTGAGTCTTCATTGCTCCCATGATTACAATGCCAGACACAGCTGTATTCCAGCCTGTGCGCGTGCTAGGTATCAATTCACTATTACTCTGCATGTTATTATTAGAATCTGCTCTCCTGATGCTCTTTGCTACGTTTGAGATGAATGGTGACACCAGACTGTGCACATGAAAGAATTGAAATTCCCATTGTCTGTATTAATTAGTTTTGCGACGTTGTCTGTCTGTACAAGCCATTAGAAACTGGTGTTCTTCTGTTTCTTTGAGTGGGAAGATCAGTTTTGTCTGAAACATGGGTTTGTTGATCCAGTGCTTAACACCACTCAGGACCTAATGCAGATGGGCTTTGACTCCCCTGCAAAACGGGTGAAATTTTATACTACAGTAGCTAACACAACATCTCGCTGCAAAATCCACGTGGAGGTAGATTTTAACTTAGCGCTACTAGGCAGCACTCTCTTCCTCTTATGCCTCCACCTGGTTTTTACTTCTTGGATTGATTGCTAAAGAACCTCTTCATCTACCACGGATTTACTGCAATGCTGGGGTGGCGTCTGGCATCCGTCCGATAGCAAAACCTCCTGGTTGTTCTAGGCAAGAAATGAAGTGCCCACTTGAAATTGCAGGGAAATGGAGACAGGATGCATTTGTCTTGTATGGAACCACATTAAATGGTGGTAAACGATCCCTATTTGTTTTGTGCATTTGCAGTCCAGGCTCATGTAAGTCAAAGCCTGCCCTTTTATAAGTGGTTGGCTTTTATGGTTGTCAGTGGTACTTTTTTCTATCAGTATTTACCCTTCAAGAGCCACGACATGCACATTCAGATGGACTGGAGTCAATGTGACAGCCAGGCTGTCTACACCGTTGCATCTTGGAACCATTGCACAGCAACATCAGGCTGCTAATAGGATTATTTTATGACTGTTTATGACTTTGATGTAGCATGTCTCCTCTTTCTCCCTCCCCGTCTGCTCCTGGAAGCTGGAAATGCTTGCCAACTATTTCCTTCCTCTGCCCTTTCACTGTTGGGATGAGAGGGTGGCAGTGGCTCTGTCCAGGTGGCCTGAACTCCTGGGACGCGTGGGGAGTACTGCAGCCTGAGATCAACCCGAGTGAGTGGAGCTCCAGGCTGTGAGAGCCCCAGGCTAATGCCACCTGCCTGGGCAGTAACTGTATATGGAGATGAGAGAGGATCCTACTAGGGATGCTCAGGGGGACACTGCTGGGGGCAAGGGTGAGAGTCAGTGGCTGCTGAATGGTCTGTCTCAGTTGAAGAGTGCATGATATGGTAACTTTGGGCCAGGGTCACCCTCAAAAATGAGGAAGGCAAAGAACCACTTTGGAAAATAAAATAATCCTCCACCTTCTTGGTGCTGGCTGTGCAGAGGCAGCGGTCAATGTAGAGTGAACAGCACAATTGAAGTCCTGACCTCCCACTGACTGTCAAGCATGCCGGTTGATGGTGTTGCCCCCTGGGGCTGCTTGGATCTCTCCAAGGGCTGGAGATAGGGAATTTCCCTATCTCCAGCCCCCCAATCCATGCCCACTTTGTGTATGGCCATGTCCTGCCACGTCACACCTGTTCACCCTGCAGGGAATGGGGGGAAATTCCCCCCAGATAGGCTGCCCGTTCAACTCTGCGTACCACCTGAAAGCCAGTGAGGCTTTGTGTTTGTTCGGTGGCCTGTATGAAATGGGCTGATTTTTGGAGCAGCTCCTCCTGAACAAAGTGACACCACCCTTGGCTGCTTTATGGGTAGTTTCAGCAGGGCAGAAGAGCTGCACGGGCCTGGCGTCTCAGCTATTCTAGGCCATTAGGTTGAATCGCCAGAGCAGCAGTATGAAGAGGCTTGTAGAGCCCGGACTTTCTTTGTTCTGCAGGGGAGAACAGGGGCTTTCAGGCTGGAGAGAGACAGAGCCGGTGTCCTTCCTGTGCAACCGCAGATTCGTGTAAGTGACTTTAAAAGAGAGGGAGAAATCCAGCCTAATGAGGTAGTGCCTGAAAAGCTGTTTTGAGCTGAGCTGTATCGCAGCTACTGGACTTAGCAGAATGTGCGATTTCTAAGGGCCATTTCTTTAATTAGCAGGTATAATACTGCAACCTCTATTAGTGCTTGCAAGGCACTGGGAAGTTAATGGACTTGGATGATGCCAAGGGCCTGCAGGATAATGGTGGCGTGTGCAAAAGGTGCAAATAAGAAAGAAAAACAGTGCGGCAGTGTGAAGCACTTTCTTGGGGCAGAACGCTCCCCATCTGAGGCTTAGGATTCAGTACGGGTCCCCAGGCTGGGGGAGAGTCCTGCACAATTAAACGTTATGTGCTAAGCTTTGCTTATTTGCAAAATGATGTTTCTAAAGCTGCCCACTGTCCCCAGGTTGCTTTGGCACATGACCTTCCTTGGTCCAGGGGCAGTCTTGGGGCTTATGAAAGCTTATGCTCTATAGATATTGGTATCTTATTTAGTTAGTCTATAAGGTACATATCTACTCTGCCTTCTGCCTGACTTCAGACTAATATGGCTACCTGTGTCTCTCTTCTCAATGGAGGGTAATGTCACCTCACAGGGGTGTTGCACAGATAACCACACTAGTGACTCTGAGGCACTCAAGTGCCCTTTGGAAGGGATCCATGTAAGACACGCACAGACCTTTGCAAAGTGTTTTCTGCATGGCAGCATAGTTTTTTGCTGTCACGATGAATGCTTGTTCAGACCCCTCTTGTGACTGGGAATCATTACTGGACGTACCCATGCACTAGACATGGACAGATACTCAAAATCATACATGTGTAACACAACCTTATTTTCCCTGACTTTACCCACCATATCGTCCTCGACACTTGGGCAAAATAGGTGTAAAATGCTGCATTTCTGACTTGGTGTTGGTTTTACACCTCCTTTGGCACAGGTATCGGTGGCTGTACAAGCACATGACTCGGGACACAGAGCGTGGTCTGCGTTGCTCCCGTGCTGTGGAGTCCTTGTGCTGCGTGTGTTGCTATCAGCATTACTCACCCATCAGAGTGTAAATAAATGCAAAAGTTCAACACCTTTCTAATGGAGCCCTCTTGGATTTATTCATTTGTATGATCTTTTTTGTTTATGTTCACACAAGCATCTGGTACCTGTCAGCCTGATGAGTTAATTGAATATTTATCTCTTTCAAAAGCATCTTTTGTGCCTTCCCTTGAATAACCTTCTTTGAAAGAGAGCTGTTTTGGGGAACCACTGACGCTTATTATAGCCTGTAAAAGTGAGATCTGGCATTTTTTTTTTTAATATTGTGCCTTTTCATCCAGAAGGATCCCAAAGCAACCGGCAAACCTTTTATTTGCCTTTTGCCACTTAAACGCAAGCCCCCTTTGGGGTTGTGGTCCAGCAGCCATGTAACGGCAAACCACAACATTACAAGTTAGTGGAGGAGGCGGTGGAGATGAAACCCTGTCTTGATAGCAAGCTCTTTTGGACAGGGCATGTGTATTTGAACATGTCTTGTACAAGGCTCAATGAGGTCCTCATTCTTACAGGAGCCTTTGAGTGGTATGAGTGCATAAGTAGGAACTAGTTTTGTAATGCCTCAGGTTCAGTTTGGCAGGTGCATCCGATATGAATGATGGACAATCATGTGCTCACCCCCATTCCTTCAAGTCTTTCTGACATGGTAGATAACTCAGACTGATTGATTGGCTGAAAACATGGCCATCGATTTGTTGTTAAGCAGTGAATGACAAGAGGAATTAAATCTCCCAGATCTGACAAGGGAAAGAGGAAGAGGTCAGAGTGCAGCAGCACCCGGGTGGGGTGAAGTGGAGCAGGACACAGGCTGGGGTGCAAGGAAGCAAGAGAGGCTGGAGATGGAGGAATGGAGAGTGGATCTCAGCAGAGAACAGTGCAGGTCGAGGGATAAACTACTGCCACGCTGAGGGAGGAAAGGAAATGCAGTCCCAGGGGCGCTGAGCTGTGGTGGCAGAGAGATGGAGGAGTCGAGCTATGACTCGAAAGGCATGAGTAAGCCCTGTTATGCACTTGGCTATTGAAGCTGGCAAGTCCAAGGCAGCTGGGCTTGATGCCATGCCACTCCCTTCTCTGCCAGCGACTACAAAAAGTGGTGCGCCTTGGCCATGTGCGCCCTGTGGGCTGTTCTGCTTTGGCAGACCTTTGATTTCTTGAATCCCTAGGGCACCATGGCATGATATGCAGCCACTTCTGTTGTGTTGGGAGAGGGGAGTGTGAGAGCGAGGGGGAGAGAGAGTGAGTGAGTGTATGTGAAGGTACCTTCCTTCTGGTTACCAGCTGGAGTTGGGAAGGTCTTCCCCCCATGTACAGCATCGCTCAGTTGTCACGGTACATGACCCAGGATCTGTTTTCTAAAATGATTCCTGTTAGCCACAGCTGGGCACAGGATACTGGGCTGAAATGAAGCAGAGTGGTAAATCCTGTGCCCTGCTAGACACTTGCTGGTTTGAAGGGATTAACCCCATGGAAAGGGAGGTCATGCTAGGCTTTGAGAATCCGGGCAGCAAGGGCAGCTTGGAAAGCTCATCTGGATTAGACTATAGAAACGGTAAAGGTCAAGGTCTGTCTTTACTCTCTTCCTGGATGCCCAGACAGCTCTGCTCTGTGTTATTTCTGTCCCACTCCCCACATCAACCTTTTCACTGCCCAGCCAAGAGTTGGAACTTGCAAGTCAGGACTGTCCTGTGTCCTGTTCTCACCTCACCCATGTCGAGGATGCAGAAACAGGGCATTTAATAAGAGACACTGCAAATGAAATGCTTAGTGAGAATGTGAAACGTGAGCCAAAGCTTTTCAACTCATTACTGTTAATGAATACACTACGTGCAGGTGAAGGATGAATGGGAGAGCACATGAAAAGCCTGTAACGTAGACTCTGTGTTACTTCAAAGATGACAAGAACTCTTACTAGTTATGCTTTGTGTTTAGTGAAACTCTTCTGTAATGTCAAACAGCGAATGAAGTATGATTATGAATGCTGCTGCGATACCTCTAATAATTCAGTTACTGCAAGCCCAGGCAGCGGGGCTGCTGCTTATAGTCTGCTTAAAGTTATAAGAGAGTAGGAAGGGCGGGGTTCCTCTCCTCTGCTCCCTCCCAGTGTCCTTGCATTTGTCTGTGAACATCTAATTTTCTTAATCGAATGAAATTTAATTTGTTCATAAAATGCAACTCTGACGTCCTCTTTTTATTTTTTTGCATGTGGTTCATTTCAAAGATCTGAATTATGAATGGTCGTTTTTGTCTGTCTGTATTTATTATAAATGTATGTGTGCTTCTATACACACAACTTTATATTACATTAGTGTGTGTTTGTGTGTGTGTGTGAGCCTCCTTGCTCATAAAGCACCTTCAAATGACCATAAGGCACCTACTTTTACCATCAAAGTTGCTTGTACTGCAACTTAGTCCAGACAAAATAGCTGGGGGCCTAAAGCAGCCCCACAGAATCATAGAAATCATAGAGGGACCTCAGGAGGTCATCCAGTCCAACTCCTTACTCAAAGCAGGACCATCCCCAACTAGATCATCCCACCCAAGACTTTGTCTAGCCGGGTCTTCAAAACACCCAAAGACTCCACCGTCTCTCTGGGTAACCTGGTCCGGTGCTTTACTACCCTCCTAGGGAGAAAATTCTTCCTAATATCCAACCTAAACTTCCCTTGCTGCAACTTGAGACTGTCGCTCCTTCTTCTGTCACCTGCCACCACTGAGAACAGTCCAGCTCCATCCTCTTTGCAATCACCCTTCAAGTAGTTGAAGGCAGCTATTAAATCCCTTCTCAGTTTTCTCTTCTGCAGGCTAAATAAACCCGGTTCCCAGGGTTTAGTCTCTCCTTCAGAAGTCATGTCCCCCAGTCCATCACCCATTTTCTTTGCCCTCTGCTGGACTCTCCAATTTGTCCGCATCCTTTCTGTAGCGGGGGGCCCAAAACTAGACACAGGTATATTGGAAATGCTTTTAATCAGTGATTTTATGTCTGTATGTATATGTATGTATAGATAGATTGATAGATTGATCTATCTAGATAGGTAGAAATACAAAACCAGTTGAGATTTTTATGTGGCTTTAAGAGTTGTCCTAGAAGCCAATGCAGAATTGGAGCATCGTGCTGGCTTGGTGTGACCAAACCTGGGACTGGATACTACGAGGTGACAGTGGGCATGTCTACACCGCCTGTGTGCTGTGCTCATGAGTACTGCCATGGTGCCAGCGCTCCCAATTGCTCCTGCCCCTGCTCCTGCACACACAAAATCCCAGAAATGAGTGTAGTGGGTGCCAATTATGCACACCTGAGACTGGCAGCCTAATAGCAGCATTGAGCAAGGGCTTAGCACCGTTCTGAGGGAGCTGTGTGATCCAGTTTCCAGGATTTGACCTGCACACAGCAGGAGTGGCTGGGCTGGGTTTGCTTCACGTGTGTGCTTCCGAGTATGGTATAGACAGGTTGCAGATAAGCTGTGCATGTTCATTTTCAGCCAAGGGGCTGAAGGGGAGGGTAAACTGGTGGGCAGAAATGGGGTAAATTTCAAGCTAAACCATGAGCTGGGGGAGCAGGGGGGCAGGAGCACAACCCAGCTATCAGCAGCAGGACCGTGGCCTGGCAGCAGCATTGCCAGTCTGGACATTAGAAAAACAGCGGAGTCATGGGCCAGCTCCTTGACACCTGGGTGCTGATGGGTGAAACCGGGCTTTTATAATCCTTCCTTTTTAATAATCATGAGTGTTTGTTATTCAGGAAAAGGAGCCGGGCTTGTTAAGCAGCCTGCCGGCATACTCTGCAACGAAGAAGCCTCTTCAGAAATGAAAGCTCTGGAGCACTGAGCAGCAGTTGCTGCAAAACCAGTAAATCATCTTTTGCAACGGTTTTGCACCACTTTGGCACCTCTTAAATGGTTCCTGGAAATGAATGTCCTGCTCCTGGCTTGTGATCTGGGATCCCCTTGCCAGCCCTTGGTCTTTCAAACTGCTTCTTTTAGATGGCACAGGAGCATGGCAATAGCAGGTGCTTCATTAAATATGTCATATCTCCCTCTAATACTCTGTGGAGGAGCCCTTAATGGGAGCTCCAGCCACAGAGTTAATAGGCTGGGTGCATTGCCAGGTTGATTTGTTAGCCTTTTCTGGATCATGGCCACACAAAGTTGCGTGCTCTCTGGTAATGAAAGATGGAGCTTTCCAAAAGGAGCAAATGGCACTGGGGAGAGGGCTCATCCCGCACTTTCATGCGGGGATTGAGATGATGCTGAACTGAGCTTGAAAGAATTTGTGCTTGTGACGTCCTGTGAAGCACAGCAGAAGGTGTCCTTGCACCTGCAGCGGGGTAAGGACTTGGCAGATCGTACCCTGCTCTGCCTCAGTGCCTGTCCTTTGTGGAGCATGTGTCACTGCAGTGCTAATGCTGGCTGAGTGGTTTGATGAATGTCCTCGTCACTGGGAGAGAGAAAAACAAGGACACTTTTTTCCTAGTATCTGTTGCACATTTGCTGGCAGTGACTGGCATCAGTGAGAGATCAGAGATGGAGGGGCACCTGCCCCAGCCAGCGTGCGACAGCTGGAGCTTCACTGTGGTTGTGGTTGTGGTTTCTAATGATCATCGCAGGATCCTGGTTATAGCAGTTCCTTCATCATGATAGAGCTAGAGGAGACAAGTGCTGGGCCCTTTCCTACTCATGCTGTTTATGGGGTGTATATTGAAGGTCCTGTCTATAGTTACCCAATGTGCAGAAGCTCTTTCCAGAAGTGGACTGGGCTCCATGCAAATGCAGTCATTACTTTCCCCCTGCAGTTTAAACTTAAACACACAACAGTCCTTTGCCCGTCTCTTACTGACCCGTGTTTAATATTATCTGTAAAGTGGCACCGTAACTCTTCTTGTTTGTCCTGCTGTGAGATCCGATCGTTTCAGCTTTCTCGAGCGCGTTCAAACTGCCCATCGTTTATTATTTAAGTCAATCTGCCACAGAAATGTTTACTCTTTCTTCCCTGAAATGTGGATTCTCTTCCTTAAATTTACCTTTGCTTAAGGCACAGAACGAGCAGTCATCAGCTGCTATTTTCTTTCCTAAATCAAAATGAGCCCTGATTTTTAAATTTCATTTTTGTGCCCTGGACATGGAAGTCTTGCATCACTGGAAAGAGGTTGTTTCCAGCTTGCTTAGGCATTCCCTAGGTGACGGCCATTAACTTTTTGCTATGTTCTTTTTCACAGTAAAAGATATTGCAGATATTTTTCAACATTTTCTTATATTCTTCTTTGTCCATCTCCCTACAGTTTTGTGTGTTGGAAGATGATAGACATGGAAAATGGTTTCAATTAAAAAAAAAAAAATTAGCTGTTTAATGCACTCAAAAATGGTGTTTTGGGTGGTTTTGGTTTTGATTTTTTTGCAGTTTTTATACCCCAAATTTTCAGTGCATCTGTGTGGAATGAGGTGCATGCTAGGATGGGTAAGGTAGCGCTCTCAGACTCATGCTAGTAAAAGCTTAACAGGCAAACTATCTCTGCTGTCACAGGCATGTGTAGAGTATGTATAGGCTGCATTTCTTAAATGGGTACACAAGTCACACATGGGAGACTGGCTTGGCACCATAGTTCAAGCCTTCGTCCTGAATTCTCTGCTCCTGCTGGTTCTCAAGAAGGCGCTTCCACGGTAGCTGCTCCTGCCCAAAGGGAAATAAGTGAAGAGGTTTTGAACTCCTTGCACGTTAGCAGGGAAGCAGCCGCCAGATGGCCAGCCAATAAAGCAATCGGTCACCTGTAAAAGACAGTAATTGCTTTGAGATGTTGCCAGCTCCGGCCAGAGCAGAACAGGGAGATGGATCACAGGTGAGTGGTCCAGGGTCCCTTTGCCAGCCATCTGAGCCAATGTCTGAGGGGTTGGGGGGTCTTTTTTGGAACTGGGATGACTCCAGGATCAGGAAAAAAACATTTTTTTTACAATGGGGTTTAGTTTCGGAGGCAGACAGGGCATTTAGGTGCCTACGTCCTGGGTGCGCCTTTGAAACCATCCCTTTATCCTTTGAGGCCGCTTGTCCTGTGTCTAACCCACGGAGCGATGCCTCCTGTTTGTCACTCCTTGTCTTTGTGGCCTTGCCTAATTATTGCATTGCTAATGGTAACCTCATGAGATCATTTTGCCCAGATAAAATGCTGTGAATGATTGATTACAGGCAGTATTAATCCCTTTTCTTCCTCCTTCACTTTTCCTTGGTTATGCTAAAAGCCTCTCTGCTTGGACAGTCATGATCTGACTCCAGTAATTAGCAGAGATAAGAAACTGTTTTGAAAGTAGCCCTGTCTAAATAGCCCTGACCATTAGGATATTTATGAGCATAGGAGCTCAGCAAGATTTTACATGCCAATAAAGACTGAAAGCTGGTAATTGCATTCCCATCACTAATGACACAAGCAGTGGGCCATACTCTGTTTCATCATATGTCTCCTGGGCAGTTACAAGGGCCTGCTGAATTTTCTTCAAGATGAAATTCAATTTGCAGTGACAAATGGCTTAATAAGGGAAGATGTGTGTGGCTCCCAGTGCCTGTGGCTTGCACTGTGAGAAGTGTTACATGCTCCTGCTTAGCTGTGGAAGCCCAGTAATTAGCATCATTAGCAAATTGACAAATCACTCAGTCTTGTGCTGCAGTCTTTGAGTGGGGAGATGAATCTTTGAGATGGGCTGGCGTGCCCAGCACTAAATGGAGAAAAGGCCGTGTTCTGTCTTTAAAAATGTAGTGTTTCTTGTTGATTTTTATTCCCCATTGTATTTCTTCACCTTTTTCTCTAAAAATTACTTTCCAACCTGATGCAGTTTAAAAGACCCTCCTGTTTCCTCTTCCAGATGCCTTGGTCTGGCATGAACCTTTTCTGCTATTTCTGCTGCACTTAGCTTTTCCTCACAAGCCTTAGAACGACCCAGTAGTCCCTTGGGAAGTCCCGTTAGTCATTGTTGCTCTTTGGTTTTTTGGGAGTACCGTATTTTCGCGCATATATTCCATTATGCCTTTTAGTGATGGCATTTAGGAAGATTCCCTAATCTCCTTTAACTGGAAAGGTCTAATAAGAGGAAGGACTAAAACCTACTTATTAGATTTCTTAATTTCTCACAATCTGCCTCCCTGAAATCTAAGCCCCTTTGCACTGCTGTCTTCTCCTGGCGTTGAATACAAGCGGCACATGGAAAGAGGCTGTAAGCCTTCTCTCTTGCATCCTTCCAGTTGGTGAGCCATCCAGGATGAGTTGGTCACTAGGTAATGCTTCTGCTTTGTCTCGGCAACTATAAAATTGGATCGGACATGAAATACGTACAGGTCTAATAGGATCATCGGAGAGGGAGGGCAGCAAAATGATTTGAACTGGACTATCATTGTTTTGTCCCCAAAGGAGTCCCTGTCTCTAGTGCTCTGTTGTGGCAGGGCCAAACGTACGGTTTGGTTGAAACAGATGTGTTCGGAAAGGTGCAGAATTCAATAAGAGGGATTCAATGTACGAGTCTCTGGGAGGCAACATCAAAAGTCCTGGGGCTTTCTGATGTTGGATAGGAGGAGAGCAGGCTCCCTGGCAAGGACGTTGGCAAGGGCACACGGCCAACTCTGATATTTAATAAAAGCAAGTGGCAGTGAGCGCTTTCGCTTGGTGACAGATGCAGTGCTGAGTTGCTTCCGGTTGGTTTTGCAGGACAGCCTCTGTCTGCTCCATTTTTGTCATTGCATCCTGAGTTGTGTCTGACTGTAACATTAGTGTTAGATGTGTGGATCTGCAGATCAGGACGGTTCCCGGCTGAGCTGTGTGGATACCAAAGTAAGCTCCCGGCATTAGTGTGATCAGGCTTCTTGGCCTTGCTGAGAAGCAGATGTCTCTGCATGGCACTTAATTTTGTCGTGTAAGCCACCCACACAGAGGCATGTCCTTGTTGAATGTCCTTCTCGGAAGCTACAGCCTTGGTCCTCCAAAAGCCCTCTGGGGATGCCGGCAACTGGAAACAGATTGGGAGAGCGGAGAGGTTCCTGTCTCGCAAACCCTTGCATATCACACCGCCCTAGCAAAGAGAGATGTGTGTGTCTGCACAAAATAGAAAGGCGAGGGAACCCAGATGGCCATGCTCTGCCTGCCTGAGAAATGCCTCGTTCTGCATCCAGGCTGCTCTCTTTATAACATTGCGCTGGCTCCTGGGTGAATGCCCCTTTGCAAAAGGGGAAGATGCTGGAGTCTAAATGTGCTGAGAGGAATATTAACGATTCCAGTCAGGGCCTGGGCGTTTCCTCCAAAGTCTGAGCTCTGTGATTTGCTGCTGACAGCACGGACTGGTGTGAAGTTATTAAATTGCAGATGAGCTCATTGCTTGGATGAGAGCAAGTTCCAGCCTTGCACGGTTGTAAAATATCACATGTGGTGGGGATGGAGGGTCACGCTGGTGAGGTGAAGGGATTTATAGAGCAGCTGAGAGTTGCATCTCTGCACACAACTGTGTAGCACAGGGAGGGGAGAGCACGTCATGCGAAAAATTCAGACTCTCCCAGGAGAGGGAGAATTACAGAACGTATTGGCTCTGGTTTCCTATTAAACTTCAGCCTGGGTAATTGCCAAATTTTTGAGGCGTTTAAGAAGAGGTGGCATAATAGCAAGCCTGTTTTCATCTGGAGAGATCCCAGCATGCTGAAAGCTGGTTGTACAGGGATTATGGTTCCCAGCCCTCGAAACCGGCTCCCTTGTGGCAGCTGTTCCTTGCCAGTGAGACCATATGGGTGAGCTTCAGAAGGCCACACTGAGTGTGTCCTCAGCCCTAACGTGTAGCACTGGCCAGGTGTGGTGTGTCACCCTCTGGGCCAGGCACTGGAGAATAACAGCTCTTGTGTTACTAGTGAGAAAAGGTATTTCTCCAGCACAGGCGGTAGAGATTTGTGCTGCGGACCTGCAGGTCCTGGCTTCAGACTTGAGCATTATCTGAGCAACAAGTATTTACTTGGGCAAAACTCCCCCTCTCCTCTGTGGGAAAGCTAATCTGAGTGTAAACCTAAAGGATTTCTCCATGTGCTTTTAAGGGGAAATGAAAGGGAAAATCTGCAGGCGGAATAGTGGAACTAATGTGACACTTGCTGTCATCTCATGGCCTGCTCTGCTTGTCTCTATATCCCTTTGTTTGCCCCGGGTCCATCTCATCTCTGAAGCTCTTTGGAGCGGGGACTGTCTGCTACTTTAGGTTTATACAGGGGCTACTATTCCTAGTGGGCCCTGGAATAAACATGATAATAATGACCTGACCCCAGTTATCTTTCCTGCTTGGTGCAGGGGGGGCTGGACCTGATGATCTTCTGAGGTCCCTTCCAGCCTTACAATCCACGAATCCATGAGCAGATATTGCCATTAGCTCTAGTCGTCGTGCCTGGGTGGAAGAAATAATGTGAGCCCAAGTCTTGAAAATCTTGTGAATTTTTCACTCGGGCAAAACTGATCCATCAGCACCGAAGAGAACCACCTGTCTTTTATCCAGGAGGGCCTGGGGACTGCCATTAATCTAGAGGAATCCTCCAATACGGCAGTGATTCACAACCAGGGTATCCTGGGATGCCAGGAGATCTTTCAAAGGGTGCAAGGAGGTAAGTGCAGGCTTAGGTTTGTCCCTGCCTGGCTGCTCCCCCCCAGTGCCTAACCCCTCTGCAAGGAGATAAGCACTGAAATAAATGCATTTGTTTTTGAAATGGGATGCATTGAGTCACGGGAGGGTGTCTCGAGTCTGAAAAGGTTGAGAACCACTGTTCTAGGGGTTGCACCTGCTGC
>NW_005842493.1:928375-968122 GCF_000455745.1 Alligator sinensis | reverse complement strand
ACCGTAGAGCAGCCCTCCTCCCTCACGGCTGGAAGGGGGACGGAGATGCTTCGGTTGACTGGCCTGCTGTGCCGTTTTGCTCCCATCTTGCTCTGAAGGCAGCATAAGGCAGAGGAAAGCAGCTAGCCAGTGGGAAATAATGAGAGAGACTGCACTGGATGGGAAGCCAAACTTGTCCAGTGTAGGGATTTTGTGCACTCCTGACTGTCCAGGAGACGGAGGTCTGGAGGCTTTTCTTCTGCGTAATTGAGACTGGAAATGGAAGAGACTCTGCAGGCCAGTTATACTGCATACTCCTGGGGAATCAGTGCCATGCCCCGAAGAGAGGACAGAAGCAAAGTGACCTCAGCTGTGTGGCAACACAAGCCAAAAGGGCAAACAAAAAGCTAGGAGGAGCACTTGGAGAGAGCAGCCTTTGCCCACTGGAAGAACCATCTTTCTCTTTCCTTCCCTCTAACTGGATTCCTAAATGGACCTTGAACACTGTAACAGTCCTCTAGTTTAGTAACAGCCCGGGATCTAAAATTCAGTTCTGCTAGGGACAGAAGTTGCATATAAACAGGTTTAAATGATCAGAAACTGGTTTAAACCTGTAACAGAATAGAAGTTCAGTGCATATCAACCAGTTTCAATAGGGCTGAAGCTGGTTTAAGATAAACCTGGTTGAATGTAGTAAACTTATTTGGGTCAAACCGGGTTATGAAACTTCTGTCCCAGACCCCTTCCTGGTTCAAGTTAAATCAGTGTCCCTTAGCATCCCAGCATTTTGCAGCCCTGGGCTGGGCTGGGCTGGGCTGTGCTGTCTGCTCCAGAGAGCAGGGCTGGCCCTGCCCATCTGTTCCCTAGCTGGAGCAGTGAAGGCTGGCTCACTGGTCCTCCCAGGCAAATCTTGGCTGAGGTCTGGGGCCAAGGAACGGGGTTTAACTTTCCTTCCCCAGAGTACAGAATTGCCCTGCCCTGCTAAACTTACTGCTGACTGTGATTGTGGACTAGAAATCCCAGAGGCACCTGGAAGCAGGAAGAGGAAGTTATGAGCTACCCTGTAGAGTCGTGCTGCTGTGATTGTGGACTGCAAATCTCAGAGACCTTGGGGGCAGCAGGCAGAGGAAGTGAATACACCACCTATGCTGGATACGTACCCGAGAGCCTTGCTCTAGCGTCCCCCAGCTTCTGGCTTGAGCCACTGCAGACATGTGGCGGCATTTCCTGAATTAGAAGTGAATGTCTGTTCATTTGCTTATTGGTTCAATCTTTGCAGCTTAGACTAACCTACAAAGACTGAATCAGTTCAGCCTCAGGCTTTTTGACTGTCTGTACTTATCCTTCTAGACTACCCAACACTCTCACAATCCTAACTGTAGGACTCGTGTGGTTTTAAGTTCTAGATCATGTGTTAAAAAAGGGATTTGCAGCCCATTGAGAATCTGCATAGCTTGACATGACTGCGTGCTAGAGCATGGCCCGCTCTCAATGGCTGTGTCCTCCAGAAGGCACAGCACTGAATTATTTTACTGTCAGGAATTTGCAGGGTCAGATTCCAGGCTCAAGAGTCCGTCTGGCTCTGGACATCGCTCTAGGACCTGCACAGTTGTAACAGACTCTTGAAAGTAGGAGTTTGGAGCCCTTCCATTTCTAATTAAAAGTGAAAACTGAAGTGCAGCCTCAGTGGGCTTGCCTAGGAATTACAGCCCAGTATCTAAGGAATACAGTATATAAAACCACCCCTGTCGTCTTAGATATCTGTGTACTGAGATTATAATGATTATATTGTTTAAAGGTCCAACTTGACAGGGGCCATATGATGGATAATTGCTGTGTGTTGATCATAAGCGGTAGGGGCATGGCTGGTTAAATGTGATCTTTATGTACTGCCATTAAATTAACAGAATCTACTGGACATCTTATTTTTATTCTTAAGAGTCTAATCCTTGCGTTCTCAGCTGAGGTGGTACGTGCAAAATTTCAGTCTGGAGTCAACATTTCCTACTGAATCGAGTGTTCATAGTGAAAATGCCATCTTAACTCTACCGGTGCCATGATGGTGCACCTAAAATTAAATAGGGAACAGTCCAATTGCAGAAGCATTGCATTGCTGCTTCCTGTTTGAGGCTGCAGCTCCATGCAAGACCGGTTCCTTTTATAACTGCCAACTTCCTCGGTTTAGTGTCTTGTCAAAAAAAGGGGAAAGAAGCAAATCCATTTCTCTTTAAATAAGTAATTTAAGATTCCAGCTTTCAGCCTGCAGGGCCACAGAAAAACAGGACTTGCAAAGGGCAGGGGGCCGCAGTCTGGATCCAGCCCACAGGGCTGGCACTGGACCATTCATTCAACCTGTGGACTAGCCGCGCACCAGGGATCTGTGCTGTGATGCCAGATGAGTTTCACATCCCTGTATTCGCTGCTAAATCGTTAGTGGCAACCAAGACTAAAGATTAGTCATAGTTGGCTTGCTTTTGCAAGCTGGCTTGGAAGACGACAATATTTCAATAGGGTTTTGTGTGTCTGGTTGTCCTAAATATCTCACTCTTTTCCTTAGCTGGACTGGAGCTCTCCCATGGTTGCTGTGTCCAAAGGCCCCTTCGTAGCCCTAGCACCTCGTAAACAGCTTTTCCGTTTCACTTTCAGCAGATCAACCCTGCCCTGGGCCTGCCCCAGGGGCTTCACTTCCAGTGTTTGATATCAATGGGCGACTGACTGCACTGAGGCATGAGCCCAGAAACATGGAGCGGTTCTCCCTTTATGTATCTTTTCTATATTATTCGCGTTCCTCTTGCCTCTTTCCTGTTGCCCTCCAGCCTTTGGAGTAAAATCGTTGTTTGTTCTTTAATGCTGCCTAAGTACGGTGGCTGGAGCTTGAACGTCATGGTGGGTCCCTGGAGAGCCGCCCTTTGCACCGGTCTCAGACAGATCGAGCCTCTTGCTGTTTTCTGTTATCACGTGCCTCCACCTGCCCTCGGCATCAGCGGCCGCTGAACACGGTGCCGCCTCTATGCCTTGAATTGCTGTATGATGGGGCAGCAGCTCATTGTGGCTGGATTTCCACCTGTGTGCAGGGGCAGCCTGAGGACTAAGCAGCATTGACATGCTATTACAATCTAGTCTGAAAGCTCATGCCTTGGGCGGGCTTTGCCCTGGGTGATTGTATCAGTAAAACATACTGAGACTGCTTAGTAGGGGCAGTTTGCTTCGTTAAGGTGGCTGCCTGAATGCAAGGACAGCTCTTTTTTTTTTCTTTTCCCTCCTTCGTCCCTGATATCGAGCAGCAGAATTTTCCACAATAGGAGCCGTCAATTGGGAGCGCTTTTGTACCCATTGTTGTCAAGCATGTGGGTGGACTTGGGTAGTTAGATCCATGCCAGGGCGACTCCGTCTCGAGTTAGATTATTCTAAAGGGGCTGTAATTTTACCGTTACTTTGACAGGGGAGAGGATTGTGCATCTGGAGCTGAAGATGCGTTTCTGTACCAATGTTTTATGCTTCACTTGCCCTTGGAGGGGAAGCCTGTTCAAACAAGTTTTTGGAGCCCACCTAACGTCTGCCTGCTCTCTCACCTTTGCCTCTGTCGGCTTGCTGGGCTGCAGAGTATGTGTTCGGTCATTGCTTGCTTAGCCTTTCCTGACTTCCCATTTCAAATGAAAACCAAAACCTGTTTTCTCCAAGAGCGGTATGCACCCAGAGTAGGGAATCTCTGCTCCAGTAAAACTTCATTCCTTCTCCCTCTGCCATCATTGCTGGGCTGCACTTCATCACTGGGTGATTTCTAGCGGTAGCTGAATTGATCCCCGTGTATCGCTTCTGGATGATTGATTGCAGTGCATTGTGCAATCCTTCTAGATGGTTCATATAATAGATATCAGCACTCAACTTTCACCCTTTTTATTGGTATGGTGGCTTATAGATTGTTATTCTTGCCCAGCACGTTATGCTGGCGCCATGTCCTATAGAGTCCAGTCCCTCTTTAAGGTGCTTAATCCACCAAACCCAGAATTTAATATGGAAACCCGCAGATCCCTTCCACCCTGCGATGAGCATTGAGAGCCAGGAGACTGGGGGGAAGTGGAGGAGATGGGTGGCTGAGATCCCCTCCCTGTAACGAAGTGGCCGTTGGAACAGGAAGTCGGCCACTTCCTGTGCAGTGTTGACACTAATGGGAATGCACAACTTGTGCGTCGAAGCCTGTGGGTGATCATGCTGATTGCTAATCTGAGCTGGCACAGCTGCAGATGCAATTAGGGGCAGTCAGGAGATCGAGGCCTTTTTCAAAGCACCTGCTGTGCCACGGTCTCAGACAGTTATGGGGATTGTTTGGTCCTTCTGAATGTCTTTGCCTCTCTGAAGCGATCCTCGTGCGCTGCTCCATCACCCTGCTCTCAGGACACCCGGTAGAGATTTTGCATGTGGCTGCATCTCACCCTGGCTCCCTGCGAGAGCCCCTCTTGGCTCTCTCTCGCAGGGCAGGGGAGGAACCTTGCCAGGTTTGCAGCGTATGTTCTGTGACTCTCACGCTGTTCTCCATCTCGGCTCCGTGTCTACGAATGGGTCAGCTGCCAGGGGATCTGAACTGGCTTACAACTTCCCAGGAGAAGATGTGAACTACAAGCTGTCATGGGTACCCACTGACACAAAGGTGTCTGCGTTAGTGCAGCTGTCTTGAGAGAGCATGGTTGGTAATGGCTTGCCAAATAGCTTCCTTAACAAATGCAGTATTAACCTCTAAATGACGGGTTCCAGGTTCTCCTGGGTGAATTGACTTCTCTTGACCAAACCCAAGTGCTTATCTTGCACAAAGATGTGATAGAGAAGGAGGCAAACACTAAGGCAGTTGTGTTTGTGCTCGTGCTGCGGAGAGGGGGCCCGTGATCCTAAGTGTGTTGAAGTACATGGAGCGATCACCACAACTCTGCTAAGTGTGGGGCATGTGTGTTGCTCAGAGGGAGAAGCATTTAGGATCTACAGTAAAATCTAGAGGCCTCAACGGAGCTTGGGGCTACACCATGCAAAAGTTCAACAAGGACAAGCGCAAAGTCCTGCACTTAGGACCGAACAATCCCATGCGCCGGTACAGGCTGGGGGCTGGCTGGCTGAGCAGCAGCTCTGCAGAAAAGGACCTGGGGGTTAGAGTGGACAATAAGATGGATATGAGCCAACAGTGTGCCCTTGTTGCCAAGAAAGCTAATGGCATGCTGGGCTGCATTAGTAGGAGCATTGCCAGCACAACCAAGGGAAATGATTCTTCCCCTCTATTCAACACTGGCAAGGCCACATCTGGAGTACGGTGTCGAGTTTTGGGCCCCCCACTACAGAAAGGATGTGGACAAATTGGAGAGAGTCCAGAGGAAAGCAATGAAAATGGTCAGGCAGCTGGGGCACATGACTTGTGAGGGAGCTGGGTTTATTTTGTCTGGAGAAGAGAAGACTGAAGGGGGCATTTAATAGCAATCTTCAGCTATCTGAAGGGTGGTTGGAAAGAGGATGGAGCTAAACTGTTCTTAATGGTGGCAGATGACAGAACAAAGAGCAAGGATCTCAAGTTGCAGCAGGGAAGTTTAGGTTGGATATTAGGAAAAATGCTGTCATGAGGAATGTAGTAAAGCACTGGAACAGGTTACCCAGAGAGGTGGTGGAAGCTCCATCCTTGGAGGTGTTTAAGACCTGGCTAGACAAAACCTTGGCTGGGATGATGTAGTGGGGGCTGGTTGCACTTTGAGCAGGGGGCTGGACTAGATGTGACCTCCTGAGGTCTCTTCCAACCCTCATTTTCTATGATTCTGTGGAGCTGTACATCCAGAGCAGAAGAGCTTGTCTCGACCCAGCAAGGTCACTGTATAAAATAGGGTTACCATATTTGCAGTTCCAAAAAAGAGGGCATCTATTATGGGGACACCTCTCCCCCAACCCACAGCCCTCTATCCCCGCTGCTGTCCCTCACTCCTGACCTGCAGACCCCTGCCCCTGCCAGTGCCCCTCACTCCCTGCTCACAGTCATCGTGTCCGTCCCCCCCACCCCGGGCCAAGCTGGTGCCCCTCACTCCTGACCCACAGCCCCTTGGTGCTGCCAGTGCCCTGCAGTCCTGGTCCACAGCCCCCCACCCCCCAGTGCCCCTCACTTCCCACCCATAGTGCCCCCAGCCCTGCTGGTGCCCCTCACTCCTGACCCACAGCCCCCCTATCCCTTCCAGCTCCCCCATCCCAAACAGGCTGGAGAGCAGTGGCTTTGGCTCGTGCAGGTGGTGGTGGAGCAAGTCCAGCCCCAACATGGGCTAGGAGGAGGAGGAAGGGATGCCTGTAGCACCTCCTGCCCCAAACTGGGCTCCTGTGCTGTGCTCCCCCCAGCCTCCCACAGACTTACCTGCATCCAGCTGCTCCCACTGCCCTGCCTGGCTGCATGCTGGCCACGTGCATGTGCCCCCTGCCTCCAAACACCCTCCCCCCACCCCCTGCAGAACAGAGCAAAATCCTGGACATTTGTTCAGATTTCAAAAAAACGTCCGGACGGAAATCGGACGACCCAAAAAGAGGATGTTTCCAGGAAAACCTGGATGTATGGTAACCCTGGTATAAAAAAGATAAGATAGAGAGAGAGTGGTGGATCGGCAGCAATATTACTGTTGGTTTACAGGGAAGGCATCACACATGAAATCAGTGCCCAAGTTAGGGAAAGAGTCCAGGTCCCGTGTGGCCTGGGTGCTGGAAACTTTCTCAAAGGCTCACTCCCTTGGGAGAGCAGGAGCCAGGCAAGAGGAGTTGTTTTGTCGGTGGAACTTGCTGTAGTCTGCAGCTGATTTAAGAGCGATGACGTGGAACCCCCCGGGGAGTTGCTTTTGAGAAACAAAAGGTGATTAAAAGAAGAAAAAATGCTGGAAGCAGACTCAGTCTGGCATGTCTAAGCCCTCCCCACCCACTTAATAGAGGCCAGGGAGCAGAAGAGTCGGTAAGTGCACTAGTGTAGTTAATACAGTTGTGGGGTTTGTGCCAAAATCTCTCCACTTGGTCTGTCTTGGATTAAGCTGAGCCAAATTCTCATCTCACAGCCTTCTGCTGGGTAGTGGATAGTTTCAGGGGAGTCATCTGGTTGCTCTGCTGTGAGTGCAAGGAGAGTCCCACTTCCTTCGTGTAGCTCAATCGCTGAATTTTGGACTTGTGAAAAGTGCCAGGTTGACAGCCCTCAAGCCTCATGTGTCCTCTCTCTGGGACAGGGAAAGCACAGGAGTGCAAACTGTGCCGTGCCACCATGCCAGCGTCCCCCTTTCCCTGCACTGACGACATACATCAGGGGAAATAGGAAGGGCTTGTCTCTAGTCCTTGGCTTCTGTACGAGGCTACCAACACAGGTCAGTTTGGAGAGAGAGACTGTTGCCATTGGGGGTCGTTGTCCGCCTGACCTTGCTTCTGTAACCCTGTTTCTGCAGGACTTAGGAATGGAGTCGACCTCGCTGGATGACGTCCTGTACCGATATGCCAGCTTCCGCAACCTGGTGGACCCCATCACCCATGACCTGATCATCAGCCTCGCTAGATACATTCACTGCCCCAAACCGGTAGGTGCCCATTGTGCGCTTCTGCTCTAATTATGTGGCCAAGGGAGTTCTGCTCCCATCCGTCGTTCGGGAAACTGCATCGTGTTGTCAATGATCGGTGCCATGCACAGTGCTGTTCTTGCAAGCTTGAGTGGAGGGGGATGTGTTTGGACCATTGGGACAATGAAGTATATTCCCAACAGCCCCGTAAACCTGTGCCTAACCTGTGTTTTCCTGCTACTTTCTTCATGGTTCCTGTTTCTATTTTCTTTTCTCTTCAGGTGCTCTGGCAAATCACTAAAATTGTAGGAATATTTCTGCATTGCAAGGGGATGAACTAGGATGGCTTCCTAGGCCTTTTGTCTCTCTGACTTCTGTGGTGCCTTTTGGTTCCCACTGTGGCCTGTAGCGGGAGGGAGTACCCAGCTGCCACACTTGTATACCAGTAAGGGGGGAGGCAGCTGAGAGTGTACTCTGTCTTTGCAAGCGTTTGGGCCTGTGGAGATAAAAGCTGAGAGTACCGAGAGCCTGGAGCCACAGCAGCTGCAAGGACTTGCCTGGGCTGCGCACTCATCTGTGGTGTGGTGATGTGATTGAGCAGTGCTGGCAAAACAGGGATTTGCTTGCTGTTCCCATTCTGTGATTTATCCTGTCCTTGAAGGAAGCACGTCCCCTTGCTGATCTGGAGTTCAGGTTCTGAAATGGGACCCTACATCATTCAAAGAGATGCATCAGCATGGCGGGGGGGTCCTTAGGCCAGGTGCAATTATGGCAGGAACCCTCCTAATGCACCCTGCTTTGCCTTGCATTTTTGCCTATACATGAGCGCGGAGGCTGCTCCGATGTGCTGTAATTACAGTGCATTAGAGCAGACTCAATTAATCGAGTCTGGTGGAGTGTGGTAATTACTGTGCTCCAGCAGCCTCCCATGTCTCATGTACCAGCATCCCCACACTTCACAATGGTGGTGGGGGCGCTTGAACCAAAGTTCATCAAATGAGCTTTAGTTCAAGTGCCCCTACTGCCATTTTGAAGCGCAGAGACACTGATACATGAGATGCTGCAGCACTTTAATTAGAGTGGCTCTAATTAAAGCGCCATCCCCCCTACTCCAGAGCACATGTAAAAGTGCTCCTGGTGCCTGATGGGCAGTTCTTCCTCTGCAGCTCCCACTACGCGCAATGCTTATTTCCACCCTCCGAGGATCTGGCTCAGTACACTCCTGGAAAAGGAATCTAGATCCTGTTTCCAGTTTAGGGATGGACAGAAATAGAGGGGATCCTGGGTTTGGAGCTCGGCACACCGGGTTTGTTGGGCAGGACAGACTGGGCGTTTTGTCTGCCCTGCAGAGTTAGGAAGCAAGGTGCTTTCAGACACATGTTTCCTTTGGCTTGGATCCCTCTCTGCCTTCAAAGCATTTTTGTGTTAATGGCTGGAGCTTTTGTCACAAGCCTCTACATCAATGGCTTGCATTCCCAGGAGCTTGTCTCCTGCTTGGACAACAGGACGCTGAGAAGGCCTCCGCACCCTAGGATCAGTGATCGTTGCAGGGCACTGAACGCTTTTGAAATCCTGACCCTGGGTCTCTTAGATGGCGAATAAAATACATTGAATGTTTCTTCTCGTTGGGATTGCAAGCTGCTCTGAACTAGCAAGTGGCTTTCTCTCCCAAGGGTTTCTTTAATTAATTGCTGGGATTATATCAGTGTTGTTTGGTTCTAGTAATTGCATTGATGTAGGCAGGTGTTAAATGCCAGACTCTTCAAGATCCCCGGTTCCACATCTTTGTGCCTCAGTTGTACATATGGAAAATGGATGCAATAATATATCCCCTTGCCTAAGAGGAGAGGTGTAAGGATAAATAGAGTGGGATGCGTTTGGTGGGGCAAGGCTGCTTGCTTCCACAAAGTGGCACGCATCCCTTGTAGCATTTTGTAGTGGATCCTAGAGCCGGACGGTTAAGGACAGCTTTCATTGACAACTTAATTGCATTCGGCTTCCGAAAATGACCTTGATCCCTACGCCCCTGTTTTCTCTCCAGACATTAGGTTTACTACTGTGACTGTAAAGTATTCTGCGCAGGGGCTGTCTCTTACCAAGTCTATGTGCAGTGAGGCTACCCAGGGCTGCTGTAATGCAAAGAGGATTCAGGGGGTATCCCAGGTTCCCTGTGAAAGCTTATGAAGGACACAATCAGGCTAACATCACCTGTTGTCGCAATAATTTCCCCCGAGTGTTAATAATAACCTATATTGTTATATAACAATGAAGGAATTGCATTTTTTTTTTCAATTAAAGATTTTTTCCCCCCAAGGGGCAGCATGCGTTGGACTTTAGCACAGAGCAAGTGCAGAAGTCACTGTGGCCGTCCTCCTGCAATGATAGCCACCATTCGTGGCATCTGTGCAGGAGCTTTTCAGAAGCCTCCTGCAGCCCATAGTGGATTCAGAGCCGCTGTCGCACTGACTGGCTCTGGACAGGGGTTAGGGAACATTGTGCTTCCATTGCTGGAGCCTTGGCTGCACTACCACTACCACCAGTTTGCAACTGGTGGGGGGTTGAAACACTGAAAGAGCTTCCACAAGGAGAATCCTAGTGCTTACACAGACACTGGGAAGTCGGGGAGGTTTCCCAGAGCAGCTTTGATTTGTTTACAAGCAGCATTTATACGACACTTAGCTCTTAGCTTGCTTCTGCACGCACGATCGCCTGAGCCCTGAGTATGGGCTGCTAATGAGACTGCCCCCAAGCAATCTTGACACCCATGTAAGGCCATATGTAGGAAATTGCTTCATCCCTGTGAGACCCCTGCTCAAAGTAGAAAGGATATAACGGAGCCTTTAAAGGGCTGGCAAATTAAGGGTAGCCGTTTATGCAATTAGTACAAATACATGTTTAGATCTCTGGTTCAAAGGGAACAAGCTGTTCTGCACAGAGCAAGGCCTGCGTTTTTGATCTGTTGACTGATGGAGCTGAATCGGCAGCAGTGATGCAAACAGCTCTAATGGTACCAGTGCTTTTTCCTGTAGAGCAGTGGTTTTCAACGTTTTTGAGCTTTGCATTGCAATTTTGTTTGCGCCCCCCTGCCCCTCTGCTCCCCTCACTCGAGAGGAACAGCACAGCAAGGCTCAGGATGCTCCTCATCCTAGCAGCCGCCGTGGCTTGGCCCCACTCAGCTCGGCGGGGTGGCCTCCACCTACCATGGCTCCAGCACCTCCTGCCTTGGCCTTGCTGTGACTGTAGGCTGTGCGCCCACCGCACTAAGCTCCTGGAGGCACAGCAGCCTGCCCAGGCTGCCCCCACACCACCCTGCAAAGCTGCAGCGGTGCTGGGTCCTTGCAAACTTTTTGCCTGTGCCCCTTTGCAATGTGCCCCCCCCATGTTCCTTCACCCCCCCGCCCAAGGGTACGCCCCACAGTTTGAAAATTGCTGCTGTAGAGAATGGCGTTTCCCCCATCCCCAGTTAGACATGAAACCAGAGGAGCCTATTTTAATAGGCACTTGTTCAAAGCAGAGAGCTCTGTCAAGGTGCTGAAGTTGTCTGTGATGTGGCTTGTTTCTCAGCCTCATTTTCTCCAGGAGGATGAGCAGCGAATGGTCCTCGAGCCTACACACAAAAGCACCCTCCACAAAAAGGAATCAGTGGCCGCTGCTGCGCACAAGGCCTAATGCCAGCACAGCTTAATGCAATTAATTGCTGGCTTGAAATATGTGTAAGGTCCCCTAGCACTGGGATTGCGTCAAAAAGGGAGTTTGCTCTAGGCAGTATTGTTATATTGGTGCAATACAGAAGGACTTTATACCTAGAATAGGTAGGGGCTGCTGACACCTCATGCTTAGCACATGCATTACCCACTTGCTGGTGGTCCGTGTTTCCATGTTAACAGTGACTGTAAGAATCCTAACAATTAAACATACCTTGTTTTTTCACGCGTCCCCTCTGAGGTGCTCAAAGCTGTTTGCAATCCAGAGCTGGGCTTCTGCTTCTCTGAGACTGGTGATATTACCTGTCTTCTAGAGATGAGAAAGCAGGCGCAGCCTAGCTAAGTGAAGGGAGCAAGGCTGAGCCGCTAGTCTGGTAGAGCAAGGACCTGAATGGTGACCGACTCCCTTACTTCTTTTTCATGCTTTGACCTGTCCTTGTAGCCTTTTGACTTCTTGCAAGAGGCAATTTGACTCTGCTTGGTCCTAAATGTCCATTTCTTTCCTGTTTCCAAAGAGGCTGCCTGCCTCTGCTGCATGATCCAGCCAGCCTCTTCGTTATGATGACTTTGGCAGCCGCTCTGCGCCACTGGCCTAGCAGTTGGGAGCCCCTCAGGACAAGGGGTGCTAATTTGGATGCCAGCATGGACATTTTAAATATCGGTCCTGCAGTCTACCTTGGTGGTAGTTAGGAGACATGAGAACAGAGAGGAGCAAAATCCTGGAGATCCATGCAATCACATCCAAGTGATCACTCATTTTGGGAAGAAGGCCTTTATGTACTATGAAGCTGAAAGGGTGTAGAAGGGCCTGATTCACTTCATTATCCTGAAGGCTTTCAACCTTTATGGGGTACCTATCTCTAATGAGGGCGTACATGTCTTGAATGATTTTTCCCCAGTTATTTGACAGTAATGACAACCCCCAAGAGGGAGTGGGGCCTCTTGCTTTCTTTATCCCTGCTGACTGCTTTTTGCTTTAGTCCACTCCTGGCTTTTAGTTAACAGACTGTTATCCTTTCTGGTCAGGGTCTATTTATAACAGCTCTAACTTAAGGGTGACCTTCTGGCATGTAAGCTTTCTAGCTAAAATACGCGTTTTTAATAGCAGCGCTGCACTCTGAGCAAACGCATCCTCCCGTATGTGAAACAGCTAGCCCAGGCTTTGTAGATCAGCATGTGTTTAGTCCAGGAGAATAAATTCAAAACAGCAGCAGTGTAAGAGCTTTTAATTTATGTTGCATGAAGCTGGAATGAGTTGAGTGAGGCTGAGTCCAGATTTTATTTGGGCAAGTTTTCCTGTAGATGCCATCCTACTTTGCGTGGGGGCTGTAGATGAGCCTCAGCTGCATACTTCTGATCTACATTCTGGCCCCAGCTTTTCCTAAAGTACCAGAGTTGTGGTGGCGACTTGAAATTTGGCTCCTACAATAAAACTTCTGCAAAATCTGGGAGTGTTTGGAACAAGGAGCCAGGATTTGTTTAGGATGTATAACTCTGCCGAGCCCAAATCCCTCTCGCCTTGCTACCAGCTCCTCATAAGGCCCAGGTCCTGTTCTCCATGATCATAGATAGCCCCATGGGTAGTAAGTCCCTTGGAATTAATACAGCAACCCCAGATTTAAACATTGAGATCAGTGTCAGACCTGAAGTAGATTGATCCCAGTGGCACATGCATGCGTACATTGTGGTGGTTGCACGTGATAATTGTGCCGAAGTGTACAAATAGGAGCCACCATCAGCGTTTATTGCCTGATACTGATTATTGCAGTGCATTTTAGTACGTGTGTGCAGGTTGCAACGTGAGAGGGTGTTACACTGAGAGAGGCTCCCAGTGGTAGTTTTCCTATGCTGATTCCAGGGAAGATAACGACTAACAATCACATGCATTTAATTGAGTATTTGCTTCCTCTTGGGCACTGGCTTCTGGGTAGTTTGTTTTTCTTTAACTCTTTTTCATTCCCAGTGCTGAAGAAACCTGCTAGACCATTAACTCAGGAAACTATCCATAGAACAGGCACCATGTAGGTGGAGGCTGTATATGCTTCCCATCCCGGCATGCCTCTGCCTGAGCTAGGAGAGGCAATTAGTCCTCCTGGCCCATCTCATCCTCAGTCTTCCTGCACTGCTATTTAGTGCTAATCAGAATGGTTCTTGTTCGACTTGGATGTGCTTCCACTGAGTAACCAGTCCATACTGCTTTTGCACGGACTTGTTTTACATTGGCTGCAAGCAAACCACCTGCTGAGGGTTTGGCCTGAGCTGGCAGTCAAGGAGCAAAGAGTTCCCCAGTAACATTTGGCATTTTTATCTACCGTCTCTGACCTGAGGATGTCATGGACGTGTGGCCATGATGACCTCCATCTGTACCCTCCGTTGAGCTCAGGTGTGTTACTGCCGCCCCCATTTCCCAGATGAGGGGAGAAGAAAGGGCGGCGAAGTCTCTAGAGCTCAGTTGCATGGAGCATGACCAGTTCTGCCTCTCTTGCTCCCCGGAGGTGGGATGATTGCACCCAGCTGTTGTTGGTCTGAAATTAGTTTTTTCCTCCATTGAGTGAGGTGGTCTCCAGGAGGAAATGGCAAAGGCTATTGTAGTTTCCAGGTCACTCTGTTTCGAGGCTCCACCAGAGCTGAATTGTGGTAAGGCATGGGGTGAGCTAACAGACCCGATTTCCAAAAGAAGAAACATTAGGTGATATTTTAACTATTTTCCTTTTGAACTCATTAACTTGTTAAGAGTTGCTGATCATCAGGCGTTCCTGACAGGGCTGAAATCCCACACTTGTAGACTTGGAGCAGAGGGCAGAAAGCTTCAGCTCTTTTAGCTGGCAGGAGTGTCTGAGCATAAACTATCAGAAAGCAAACATCAATCTTGTGCTCTGTAGGCCTGTGTTGCACAAACAGATTTTATTTAATTTTAATATTGTCCTAGAGGTTATAACTTAGGACTGATGCTAGTTTTTATGATGGATGTACATTGCACATCCTATTGCAGTGTGGTGATTTTTAACATTTATGGGTTTTTTTTTTCATATTTATTGTATGACATGCTATGGCCTGTGGCTCCGATGCTCTGTTAATAAACTTGCTTCTTGCAGGGAAGTCAGTGGAATATGACCAAGATAATGCAATTGTCTGTCCTGTGCCTTTATCACAGAATCACCCTCCTGTAACCTATTACCAACCATGTAATCCATCCAGCCTTTCTATCCTCTAGTTTAATGACTTGATCTTGGTGAGGTTTTGTGACTTGGTCTCGGCCGTTATGCTGAGATCCTGATACTGCGTTAATTTTCTTGGTGGTGCTCATGTCACAAATTTTCAGAGGTGGCTGTGCAGTCTTGGTGGTTATATTAAGGACTCAGGATTCAGAGAGCCTGGCTTTTAGTTGAATCTCTACCACTGTTTCAGTCCGCGACTATGAGTACATCAGCTGACTTCTCTTTGCTTTGGTTTTTGCTATTAGTAATGTGGGAAAAGTGACACCCATCTTTGCAAAGGCATTGTGCAATCTTCACAGGCAAAGAGTTATAGAAGCACAAAGTATTCTTTATTATTCTCAGCAAGATCTGTCCTAAGGGGAAGGTGATTTATAAGTGAGAAACCACTTATACCCAAATATTCGAAACAATAGCCCAGGGGATAACAATGATCTAACAGCCTCAGGCAATTGCATTCTGTATTAACACTCCTTTCTTTTGCCAAGCTCACTGCAACATGGAGCTCCATCTTTGATGGGATTTAATACATCTGCATTGCATTAAAATAGTTTGCAACATCAGGCTGGCTAGGAAACTCATACTTTACTAATGACGATGCCAGGACTTTTTGTAACTGAACGTGCTATGCCACACACTTGTGTTTTCTTTATAAAGAGAGGTACTCTTCAAGGCACTTCCAGGTGAGCTGTGGAAAAACAGAAAGAGGCCGAATCGAAGGCTTGGGAAACAATGAAAAAAAGTTTCTTTTTATTAGGGCTAGAATTGATTAATGGGGACACCTGCATTAAGAGTCAGTGACACCGTTACTGGCAGTCGTTGCCGAGCAAACCCAAAGCAGGAAAAGTTAGCCCAACTTGGCAAAAAGAAAGGCACCAAAAGTTTCGGAGATCAGCCTGACCTCCTACAGCAGTAAATCAGACCCTTCGGGCGGGGGGTGGTTTCCTCAGCATGATGCACTGAGCACCAGCAGACAGAGGCTAATGGGTCCCAGTCCAGCCTGGCTGCTGTCAGCAGGACAAGTCCCAGGTTGCTACCCAGCAAACTATTTTCGGCCAGAATAGAGGCACCGTATGCGAGAGGAGGTGTGATGAGGGGCCTGCGCACTTGTGCAGGGCCATGGTAGCCAAGGGTTTCTGAGTTTTTTGATCCCGGTTCTGACTTTTGCTGTGACCCAGCCAACAAGTCACTTTGCCTCTGGGTTTTCTCATCGGCACAGAGGTGACAAGAGCTCCTCAAAGGGATGCTGCCAAGAATAAGCTCTGAAGCTGTCTGGAAAACACCTCCTTTTTACCGGCAAAGTTTTCCTGATTCATGAGATCCAATACCGGGCCAGGTCGTTGCCTCCTGAAGAGAGCACGGCAGACTTTTATCTCCAAGGATGTGCTTTGTGTGATCCTGAAATTCACATCTGTTATCCCACAGAAAGGAGGGAGGTGGCAGCTTGGAGTTACAGCAGTGGGGTTGCTTGGACATCTGGGTGTGACCATGAACCAGTATAGGTTGATATATGGTCTTACCTTTAAAGAGGCAGGTTCCTCGACACAACAAGGAGCAATGGTTTCAAGTTGCAGCGAGGGAGGTTTAGGCTGGATATTAGGAAAAACTTTCTCACTAGAAGGATGGTGAAGCACTGGAACAGGTGACCTAGAGAGGTGGTGGAGTCTCCATCCTTGCAGGTTTTTAAGACCCAGCTTGGCAAAGCCTTGGCTGGGATGATCTAGTTTGGGATGATCCTGCTTTGAGCAGGGGGTTGGACTAGATGTGACCTCCTGGGGTCCCTTCGAACCCTCATTTGCTGTGATTCTAGGTCTAGAAGCTTACACCTTAGTGGTCCATTCCTCGTGGTCTCGTGGAGCATCACTAACACCCAGTAGCAGAGTCAGAGCTGTCAACCAAAATAGGTGGTTGTAAGTATTGGAACAACTGGAACCACAAAACTTTTAGACCGTCTTACCCTGTGATCTTCACAGATTTTGCACCTACAAGTGAAATCTCTTTGATGGATGATGGATTTGCTCTGGATTCTCATCCACTTGGAAGGATAATCTATGCAACCTTAGTTGTACCAGGTCTTTTTTTAAGGTATCTTTCATCAAAATATCTAAGTTAGTGGCTCTCAACCTTTTAAGACTCAAGACGCCCCTCAGAAAATGCCAGGCTTTAGCATGCACTTGTCTTTTTGACTGTGAGAAAATGATAAAGTACTTTTTCTGTTGCAAAGAACTCAGGAAGACCACAACAGGTCTGAATGTTTTTGAGGCTCTGGATTCCTGTTTGAAATCTCTGGGTTTATCCTTAAAAGGATCTTGCTGCGGCACCAAGAAATGCTTATCTAAACTGTGACGTGGGATCTGGCTTACAGTGTTGGGCCTAGCTCAGTACATAGTGCTGCTGCTTCTGTTGCTGTCAATCTGTTCCTCCAGGCTGGTGGACGTAATCCCAAACTCCAGATAACCCATAACCATTGCAGACCCCACAATGATTTTTGCAAAAATTGGGTTTCTCTATTTTGACTCTGCTGAACTGAGTTCTTGCAACTATCACAGCTGTTTTTATTTCTCACTACCTGTCTTAAACTGTGGTGATATTCCTGTGTGCTGCTAAACACTTGCCTCATCTTCTCCCCTTGGCTGGTTCTGAACGGTAGATGGTTTTCTTCCCGTGCTGTTCGCTTGCCTTGGGCGGCTCGGAGATGAAAGGCACCATCAAAGCACAAAGGGCTGTGGTTAATAGTGCTTGACTTCTTCACGAGGAGTTCATAGATTCATGGAGTTATGAAATGCTTATGGCAGTATTACAGCTGACACGATGATCAAATAAAGAAACGTTCAAGCGTGCAAAAATTATAGCGACTCTAAAGGAGATGGTTTATTTCAAGGACACACGTTCTTCAGCGGTGCTTACCGACTGAAGCACAACTGTCGCAAAAAGAAAGCTCTGGCAACGATAAGCCATTTGTCTTTTCATCTAGCAACGCAGAAGCAATGCTGCCATGCAGGAGCCTACTTGGTAAGAATTAGCAAATCCAGTCCATCAGCTATTGAGGACCTGTCAGCTAGATTGCACCATAGCGGCATCGGTCACAAGGATCAATTTGCTCACGTTGTCATATCCCACTGTACATTCATACGGTTCTCCCATGTTGTCCAGTCATTTGCAGCCCACAGCGTTAGTTATATTCTGTGATATAACTGTGGCTAGCACAATGGGCCGTTCAGTCACCTGTTTTCTCCCTAGGCATGAATACACTCTGGGGTTCAGTGCTAGATGCCCCTTGATATGCATAAGGCTCACAGAGCAGGCAGAAGCAGCGCAGTTCAGTTCTCTGTGGCTCCGTGTCACGTGTCTCCACCGAAGAAGCGTTTTCCGTGTTGCTAAACTGGCAGGGGTAGCGCTCTCGGTGTTTCAAGGGGACGTGATTTAGAAATGGAAAATCGTACTGTGTTGCTGCTGCATGTGCTCTCACCTGCCAAGCAGCTGCTGGTCGTGACCACGAGTGCTCTTAACTTCTAATCCTTACAACGTGGCTGACACTGTCTGTGAACCTGGGTGAGTCGCATAAATCCTCTGCTTTGGCTTTTCTCTCCCTGAGATGTAGGGCAGCTTACTGGGCCCCTCCAAGGGCTGTCCTGAGTAGCCTAGGCTGTCTGTGGCAGCGTTCGGACAGCATTCTCCGCCGCGTTTTATCTCAAGCCCACTAGCAAACCAGTTGTGGGGATTTAATTAAGAAGCTTTAATGCTCACTCTAGTGCGGAGGCGGCCAGGTCTGCAGTTTTCTGCAAAAAGAAACAAATCAATTATCACAGCAGCTTTGAGATGGGGGCAGTTGAAAATGGGATGCACCCCGGAGCACGTGACTCCACCTTTACGCAGTCTCCTTTCTCCGAGAGTGATTGTCCCTGGCAAACAGCTGTAAGGTAGAAAGGAGGTGAGGAAGGATGCACGGGGCTGGGACCCAAGAGATCTGGGTTTGCATCCCACCTCTGCCATAGACTTTGGGGAAGTGTCTGTGTCTCCATGCCCCCATCTGTGAAATGGGGCTAATAATTCCCCCACCCACCTTGTCTGCTCTGATTCCACTCCCTCCAGGGCAGGACTCCCTCTTGCTGTGCGTGCGCACGTAACGCTGAGTCCCCGATCTGATTTTGGCATTTCTGCAATACGGATAACGAATAGGAATCCCAAGCGGACAGGTCTGGACAGGCTGTGTGTCGCGCAGCTGTCATTTAGCGCCTGTGCTGTGTGATGTCCTCAATATGTTCCCTGGCCATCAGCCCAGTTAAGTGTGCAAGCTATTTATCAGGGGGCCAATTAAGTGAAGCCTAATGTGAGGTCACAGCATACTCGGGTACGTTTTGTGTTGGTTTTTTTTTTTTAAATACACAAAATCTCTGACTTCACTGGGAACGATACCAAGATGTGGGGGTTTTTTTTTATTTAACTTCACTCTGAAACGGGAATGGAGGGACGTTGTTTGTCCTTTGTAAAACCCATTAAAAAACAAAATGTCAAAGAGACTAGTAGTATACCAACCCTTAGAAAAAACAGCCTTGCAGTTTCCAAAACGACTGCCCCAAAACTTCCTCCTGTAAACCGTGGTTTTGGATAGATTGTAGCATACCGAATTACCTCCTGTAAAGGCACGGGAGATTATCTATCTACTGTTAACATGTGCTGGTTTTTTTTCCCTTAGCTTGAAGCAGCCTGATGGGGTCAGCACCCTTTCTTGATATCTTGACGCATCTTTCTCAAAAGACTCGGCTGTCGTTAGGTAATGGAATTAGATTTCTCATTACAGATTTTTACAGGCTTCAGCCTGTCTCGTCTGTGAAGGAAATTCAGGTTGTGATGCAGGTTCGGTCTTCTCGACACCAGAGTCAAGTACGGGAGAGTCAGCTTTTGGCTAGTCATTTATCTGCAGGGGGAGGAAAAAATCAAGTGCCTTCTTTTTTCAGTAAAACAAAAAACTACCCTGGATTCAAAAGAACGATGATATTTTTATGGTAGTGGTCTGACGAACTGGAGTTTCTAATTGTTACCGTAGTTTTTTGGAAAGTTAGGGGAGAATTTATATAATCATCTCGTTTGATCCAGTTGGGATTATACGAGGGCATCGACGTGTTTTGCACTCATTCTGGATGGATGGTTAGCGTCACTGTGCGAGGGTCTGTCTTTAAGTCACAAAGCTGGTGTGGGTGCATATAATGGAAACGCTGTGATCCAAATGGGGACATCCTCACTTCCACTGAGTATGGGACTTTCTGGGGAGTCAATGGTCCAAGGGAGTCAGAAAAGCCAGGTGCCATTCCCCCCCCGAGTGGGACGGACCATCACTTGGCCCTATATCTCAAGGGGATGCGTTCTCTGTGCAGTGCTTTCCCAGGCTAGGAAATTATGTTTCTCCATAGGCTGGCTGGCAGGGGAATGCAGTCTGCTCATTGCTCACTGTTTGCAAACAGGATGCTTTGCAATGTGTCGTTGTTTGGCAATTTAAATCTGGCATCCTAGAATCCAGCACTTTGCACAAGCTGGCAGGGTTGCGGCGACCCTTGCTTGACTCCCTTAATCAGAAAAGGACCTCTGCTAATCAGTGCACAATCGCATGCAAACAGTGCTGAATGCCATGAGATGGATCGTGTCTGTGCTGAGATGCATTTTTCTACGCCTCTAAAATGTCAGATGCCAGATGAGCTGGCAAGTGATGCGCAGAGCAGCGCTGTTTGCACAACTTTCTGTGCTCCATCGACCTTGCCAGGGCATCGTGGATGACTCTGCTCCATCAGTTGTCAATGAGGAGCTTAATTAAGCAGTCCTGTCTTAAAGGATCAGGCTTAAAGCAGGGACCCAGAGCAGGAAAAAGCAATTTCTCAGTTGTCTTCTAGAAAATATTTGATCCTTTCTCTAAAAGCAACTGTTACTAAGCGCCCAAAGTAAACTTCAGAACTGAACTCCAATCAGGAGGTCGGCACAAGTGTTTTAAATCCTGGCAGAAGGAGGAATGATGATTGGACCATGTTGTGCGTGGAAGGGGATTTACCGGATTACTGGGATGCTGGTCAGAAGTAGGACCTGCCCAGTCCTCTGGAGTCTCCTCCCACGCTCACTTCTACGGAGACAGGGTTGCAGCGGGATTGATGGGGACATGTGCTTCCTCCCTAGCTGTTTTGCTCATCGACTGATGCTTTTCTGAGCGTGAGTTGACAAGCATCAGTAGATTCATCCTCACTCCCTGTCTTTTCTTGCCCCATCTCTTACGGGCCTCGTCTCCACTATGGAAAAGGGAAGTTCTTAACTTGAGTTCGTTAACTCAAGGTAGCAGCCTAGTGCAGAGCTGGCAGCACACGAAGACCTGGCAGTTTTCGTGTGGCTTAGCAGACTGACTTAATGGCTTTGGGGGAGAGCCCAGACTGTACTTTGTTTTGCTAACTGAAAACTGCGGACTGCCTGCCCTGCCCTGGGGTTTGCCTTTGCTGGCCGGCGGTGAAGAACATGTCTTACGGGCAGCGAAGACTAGGCCACTTGGATTCGATGCATTTGCCTACTTGCGTTGCTGTGGTGCTGCCCCAGGCCATAGCCTTCATTGCAAATAAGGGGTGTTTTTTGCCTTGGGATAGCGAGCTCCTGCTAGCCTCCCGGCTGTGCCACCCTAGTTATTCTTACCGTGATCTCAGCTGTGTGAGGTCATTTGTGCTTTCGCAGGAGACTGCGCTGATCTCACACAGTCTGTTTGGTTTCCAACAGGATTTTACTGCGGGATAGTGAATGCGTGCTAGTTGCCCCAGGATAAAAACACACGCGAAAGCTCAGCCTCCCTGAAACGCCATCTCTCTGCCTCAGTTCCCCCTGTATGAATGGAGGATTAAGACCATGCCCTTCTTCTACCCTTTGCTGATAGCATCTAGTCCATGAAGACAGATCTCGTTCACTGCCTTCTGGGTGCTACTGTCATGCAAATAATTAATTTTACGGTAAGACCTCCCACCTCCTCCATGTCTTGCCTCCCATGCTGCAAACTGAGCCCGACAGTTGCCCAACTCGGGTGTCTTTAGATTTCTGGATCAAAGGTGCTGGGAAGTTCACACGCTGGAAAGCTTTGCTGCTGCACTCGATGTGAGATGCAATGAACTGAAAGCGTGAGCGAATGAAGGCAGGGGCATCGGAGCTGAGGTCTTGGTTTCGCTCGCCACGTCTTGCTTCTTTCAGTGTCTCCTTCCCCGTCCAAAGAAATGTCAGCAGGGAAACGAGTCAGAGGATTGCTCTGATAACCTTTTGACTAGACGCCAAGTAGGATCAAGTCAGGACTTCACCTGACCCTGTCGCTTGCAGCCAACGAGATCCAATGTGAAAAACGCTGCAAAAAAGTATCTCGGAGGAGAAAGATTGAGCTATTCGGGAAAGCGTTTCCCAGGCTTGTTTCAGTAGAGTGGAGAGTCTGCAGATTGTCTGGTGAACAATACCATATGCTGCCTTATTATTTGAACAAGCATTTGCAGACTAATAGGCCTTGCTTGGTATTTATGGCTTTTTCTCTGCGTTCCAGACTGTAGTGAGCCTGGACCACCAATTAGGCTGTGTCCATAGCAGGAACATTTTAGAGGAATAGGGAATGTGCAGTATTGCCAAGTGCAAGTCTGCGGTGTGGGCCTGGCCTTGGAGTCATGGATCAACCTGCAGTGGTCACTTTGCCTCCCATTACCCCTTCGCTTCCCCTTCCAACCCTTTATTCATCCTCTTTGTTTAATCGGAGCTTTTTGGGTAAGGACCGTCCCAGATTGGGCATGCACAGCACCTAGCGCTGCAGGCTCAATGGAGGCGTTGAGGCATCATCCTGATAGCATCTCAATGTGGAGCTGATAGAAGGAGGTTTCCAAGGCCAACTCTCTATTTATCCTGGGTGTGAACAGCGTCCAGAAGTGTCCAGGACAGATTCCAGAACTGTCCACCCAGCTCAAGCCAGGTACTTTGTCTATAAACATTACAGTAATTCACCTGTTTCTTAGGGGAATAAGCGATCAAGAACCAGGTACCTCATTAAATAGTAACACTATGTTTTATTGATGTTTTCCAGTGATATTTGATGTTTGTGTTCAGCTCATTTAGCTTTTAATCACAGCATAATTTACTGCATAGGAAGGAAACGTATTGATTTCTTTTCCTGCTCCGTTTTGGGCTCATGATTTATTTACATTTACCAGCAAAGACTGTGCAATGAGATCCTTCCTCTTCCTTAAGAAAGTAAATGCAAAAGGAGGCAGGAGCCGGTATGCGTTTCAGGCACTGGCTAGTGGAGTGAAAGCTTTTGGCTGGGCATTTTAATCTCTCTCTCTCCAGCTTTACCCATGCGAGTTTGAGCTCTGTGTGAACCGATGGCCCAACAGCAAATTGGATTTGCAAAGATGAATGATTTAATAAAGAGGATTTGCTGAAGGTCTTTCTCCGGTAGGGCTTCAGCAGAGCAAAGCTTTGTGTAGAGAGAACGCCCATGATAAACAGTAGCACACCGGTGCATGTGTTGCCTCCAAGCTAGGGGTGGGGACACTTTTCTGAGGCTTATGTGCTCTGATTGCATGAGCAGGCAGGAAAGTGTAAATCACCAGTGGCTGAGCAAGAATGAAAGAAGAAACTACAGTGGAGATGGGATCCATTTGATTGACTTGCTCAGCCCAGTGTGTCTCAGGATCACAAGCACGCTTTTTGTGATGCGAGTCCATCTGTCTGCTTGTCAGACCCCTATCATGATGGTGTCTGAGAGCTCAACAGACACTGAAGTTAGCTCCATCAAGCCCCAAGGCATTTGGCAGTATCCCCGTCTTACAGAGCCACAGCTGAGACGGCCCAAATGCCTTGTCCGAGGTTGCCCAGGGAGCTGCTGGCGAGTGCCAGTCCGGTGCCTTAATTCCAAGGCGATGCTCTCTCCAGTGGGGACTGGTGCCTCCGGGACGCAGCATTATAAGCGGCAAGCCTGCACCCCAAATCCAAACTTCCCCTTGGTGCGGGCTGATGTCAGCGCTCCAGAGAGAATGGCGCTTTGCATTTCTCTCTGTGTCCAAAGCGTTGCGGTGTTTGCAGTCATGCTGGCACAGCCACGCTGCCTGGCACACTGTCCGTTTACATTGGCACATGCCCACGCCATTTCTGCCACTTACAGCTTCCTGTTACTCGAGATCAGCGAGGCATGCGAGAAGCGCAGTCACACTATAGCAATCGCACATGCCGCATCCAGGCAGGAGGCATCTGTTTGCTCTTGAGTACACTCCCACACATCTCGCCATCTGCTACAGCATCAGAGCTGGCGGGACCTGATCGATTCCAGATGCTCAAATTCCTCCTCTATAGATGTGTGTGGTGTTGGGCCAAGTCCTGAATAAAGGTACAGAAGTTGCATTGACTTCAAGGCAGTTGATTTCTGCCTAAGAAGTCAAGGCCAGTTTCTGTGGGATGCTCAACGTTGTCTGCGGGGTGCTCAGCACTGGGTAACACCAGACTTAAAACACAACAGGCACTGCCTCCGTGCACGGCTGGACCCAGCTGTGCTATAACCCTGGCTGGGAATGTGACCCCACAGGGGCCAAGATTGTCCTGGGGGTTACTAGCACATGTGAGGTCTTTGTTGCTCCTCAGTGATAATGCTCCGCCGGTGTCATGTAAGGATGTAGTTATGAGTGCCGTTTCCCATCTCTCTCTTTAAAGCCCTAAATCCCGTGAGAAGGATCCTGATTTCCCCAGGGCGTTTCAATTACAGGCTTGGTTCTCCCCCACCCTCCTGTTCCTAATTTCTTTATCTTTTCTTCCCCTCTTTTGTGCCTACGCCAAAGCTCAAATGCCGAGGCCAAAGGGGAGAGGAGAGTTCAGCTGCGAGTGGTGATCTCTGTTGTGTCTCTGGGTGGAGAAAGGAGTCCGATGGCTCGGGCACACCCCAGCCCAGCCGGGGACTGGCCAGCCAGACCTGGAGTTAGATGGCAGCCGAGCAGATGCATAGTTTTGCTTTATGTGGATTCACTCCCCATTGAATCTGAAGTGGACGGCAGTTTAAATTGCCTGGATCTGAGCCGTGCTGCTTCCTCACCCATCCCCGATAGAGATCTGTAGCTAGAGAACAAGGCTTGTCTGCCACCCTTGGTCAACACCCTCTTCCTTCTCTCTGTATGCAGTCCCTCCCGTTCTTATGTGCAAGCACGCGTGTGTGTAGCATATACGTGTACAACAAATAACTTCTTCCAGCACATAGCATCTGCACACAAGCCAGCAGGGAAGGATCTGTTTCTGTGCTACTTTACTTTTTGTCTCTTTTTATGCCTTATCTATCTCCAGCTGTAGCTTCAATGAGTGAGCGCGCTGGGTTTCTGGCTCTTGCTGGCTTCTTCTCACTAACACGATCGAACTCCAGGTGTGTGCAGAGAGCCTGTTGCTGTTGTGAGCAGAGTACCCTCTCCGTGATACTGCCGTGGGCAGGGGCAGGGGAGCGACAGATGAAAAGTGCTGTCCGTGAATGGCCGTAGGGTTGTGGAAGGATGGGAGCCCTTTTATATGGTCTAAAAGGCTGGGTACCAGCCTTTATTCTCTGAACTGTGGCCCTGATACCATCTGGTGACATTTAATATGCGGTTTCTTAACATCTGGAAAAGCTGTGCAGATGCTTTGATTATATTCCCCTCTTGTCTGGAGTAGCTGATGATGACTTAAAAATATCGGATCCACAATGGACTGATTTTTCCAGAACCCACACTGATCCTCTGATACCTCTCCTCTCTACAGGCAGTAAGTCTGTACAAATGGTATCCAAGAGAGGATTTTAATGGCTATAATGAGGAGGAAGATGCCACCATAATCCTTACACTCAATTTTTGTCCCTCTCATGAGAGCCTCCTTCCATTTCTGGGGGACATTTATTTCAAACCTCTCTACCTCAAAAGTTGGTTTATAAAGTCTGTGCCTTGGCTTGTCCTCTCCTCAGCATCTGGCACTTTGCTGTTACTGAGCGTTTGGGATTGCTTCTTGAATCTCTTCAAAATGTCATTCTTCCCCAAGCAGCTCAGCTGGCTGGAAAGTGCTGGTTGTCATTTGCCTTTATCCAGCTCACCCTTAAGGAGCTCATTATAGTGCACCCTCCACCTTTCTGTATTTTCACTCTTAATCCTCACATCTGGGTATTTAAAGTTCCCATTCTGTGTCCTATTATTAGGCTTGCAGGCAGCTGAAGTTCTTCCGTCCATCAGTTATCCCCTTGTAAAATGTTCTCACATTTTTAGTGCTTCTATCCCTTTCCATCTTCTTCACCAAGCTCCACATCCAAACCACAAGTACGTTTTTTTTTTGCACTGTCTGACCAGTCTCTTGGCCTCTTTGGCTTGTCTGTGTTTCTCAGCGTGAGATGGCTTCTGATTGTGAAGGCATAGACCCTTGCTGTAGGTTGATACTCATGCTTCATAAAAAATCGTCCTTGTTCTTTACACTTGGAGTTATTCCTGTTGTCTCTTTTGTGGGTCCCTTTATTGCATCTCCGAAGCTCTCTCCCTCTGTATCAACTTCCCTAATAACTTTCTCCCGGTCTCCTCTTAATTCTTCACTTCTTTATTGTGGCAGACCTTTCTCTAAGCTTTGCTCTGAAGTGGTCTGAGTCCCTATCTGTTCTTCGTAGCGTTTTAATACCCTTGGTTTTACTCTAGCAACTTGAATCTGTAAGTACAGTCTGATTAAGTGATGCCATATTGGGATACTCATGCACCACAAGTTCGGATGTTTGAGGAGGAAGCATGGTGCTCTTTACAGCCACATTAGGTGGGGATTAGATATCTTTAAATGGAGCTGCCCTTTTCAGCTGAAATAGGGATGGGCTACCTCCCAAGGGGACGCAGCAGAATGTAACGAGCCCAAGGCAAAACACAATCAGTGAACAGCAGCCTCTGTATTTTTCCTCTGTGCCATTTGTTTGAGAAAGCTGGGTTCATTATTCGGAATAGGGTTTCCCTTTACTGCGGTCCCTTCAGAGAGACACCTCGTTCATTGCCGAGCCCGCTAGCCTTACAAGATGCCCGTTTGCTAGGCAGGTGTATATAGAAACTCTGCAGTAATCAGAATGGCAGTCAGATGCTTCTCTACCCTGAACACAGAATTCATTTACAGGAACAGATATAAAACATTAGAGCTGAATTGCACTTTATTCTTCACTGGCACATCAGTCCTGCCATGGTTTAATGTACTCTGACCGTTGGTAGCTAACTGGAATGTCAAGTGTTGCTCTGCCGATGTTGCACGAGCAATCGATACCAACCCGAACTAGGTGATTCCCGTGATTATTTCTTGTTCACAGGAAGAATCAGATTGATTTAAATGGGGGCATATTTGCCTGCTTTACATGACTTAAGCAATTCCTAAATAGCTTAGCAGGTGTGTGACCCCATCAATATTTGACCTGGTAGCAAAGGCCTGATCCACATCTCACTGGAGGCAGTGGCCAGGCTTGCATCAACCTCAGTGGGCTTTGACTCAGGCTCCAGTGGTATGAAAGGCCACAGGGTAAACTGCAAAGCCCAGGAAATTGCCATGTGCTGCAGTTATTCTGAAACACCCTCACTTTTGACTAGGAAAACCAAGTGTCTTCCATGTCCTTTTCAGCTCTTCTAATAGCTGTGGTGACAAAACAGCCTCCCCGCCTCCATTTGGAAGATTTGTACACCAGCCTACCGGCCACAGCCCAGGTGACTGATCCACAAGCTTGAGCATTGCAATTTGGTGGATCTAGGCATGAAGCCACACACCCTCAAAAAGAGCTGCCTGGTCCAAAATGCAGCAGCTGATCTGCTTCTCAACACAAGACAGTATGAGTGCATCATCCCCGAACTGGGATCTTCCAAGAGTGAGCCCCTCCTGCCACCACTGTGACTTCAGATCTCATCCCACCCAATAAAAGAGCCAGCCGACAAGGCAACCCTGTCTCCCTGTGCTGCACCCAGGTTGTGAGTGGGGCTGATGGAGCGTTCACAGACCTTGTGCAGTTCGCTCTAAAAAGGACAGGCATAATCATGGAAATAATGTAAGATGTGTCCTTCCACTTGGCTTCCCCCAGCGATTTCTCTGCACACGCCATACACCTGAATGGGCCTGTGTGCTGGGAAAGTGCTTTATGTCTTGAGCAGGTACCTAAAGAACCTTCTTCATGTGCAACTCCGGAGTGTGCCCACCTCCCGTCTGTTCTTCTCTTCTCTTTTCTATTCTTTCATGCCTTCATCATATGTATTACTGCAATGCCACTCTAGTGCGCGGTGGTCTCCGCCCAGATCAGGACCCCAGGTGCATTGATAAGGCGGTTGGGAGGGACAGAGTGATGTAGCAAATTGCCAGAGGTTGTACAGGTAGTGGCATAGCTTGGAACATAAACCTCAATGTCTCTTGACACCCAGATCAGGGACTTCATGACCTTGTCTTTCCCAGGTCTGCCTCGGGATCCTCCTCACCTTCCCATGTGCAGCAATACTGGTGCTGTAAGGCCTGGGCCAGGGCATGAAGCCCTGGCAGTGCTTGCTCCGCTGCCATGTGCGGAGCCGGAGGCTGCAGTTTTGTAAGCATCAGGGTCTGTTTGTCGAAACAATTTAAGGGTTTGCCGCAGATGGCATGTGGACGGAGGCAGTGAGTGGGCGGCTGTTGCTGAACTCTGCTGGAACAGGGAGGCGCCGACAGACCACGCGGCTAGTCACTTGATAGCTGTCAAATGAGTTTTGCAGAGGCGGGCAGAGGAGAAGTGGAATTGTGAAGTCCAGCAGTGACAAAAGAGCCTGCTGGAGAGTAAGCAGCTTATGGCACGGTAATTGCTGTGGGGGCGGGAGCCCTGCAGGTGCGCGTGCCGGCTACGTGACTTCTTCCCCGAGATGATTTGCAGAGTGTGCGTGGGGGGTCCGCAGGGCCACAACCCTTTGCTGTGCTGGATCCTGGGTCACCCTCTTCTGCACTGTCGCCCTGTGCGGCACTCGCACCTCTTCTACGTGCTGTGCTTGCACCTCGCCCCACACCTGTTGCTTTGCCGATCGGTGTTAAGGTCCCATCCTTTTGCTGACTCTGGTGGGAGTTAAAGGTGCTTGGGGCATTGCAGAGTTTGGGGCAGAAGGACACTGTCGGCCTACTGGACTTTGCAAGTGGAGTTTGACCCAGGAGCTGACCCAGATAAGGATGCAACCTTCCCAGTATGAAACTTTTCATCCATGTTAGCGAGCAGTTCTGTCTGCATAGAGATGCAGGCTTGCAAGAAGCAGGCCAAATGAAGAGCGATTGATCCACCACCCAACACTTCAGGGATTTGGAGAAGTTTGGGCCAGAATCTGAACAACCTTCACTTTGGGGTTTGGCAAAAACACTGCTGACTTGTCCAGGGGTATCGGGAGGTGAGTGAGTGTGCAAGAAGGGGACCAGCATCTGAAGGGGACATTGCCTTCAGAGGTGTTACACTAGGGGTCTGCTTGGCTCTCATGGGAGTATATGAAACTCCCTTTTTCCCCATTTGTAACCAACCAAGCCTTCGTTTAAACAGCTGCCGAGGCTGCCCCGGCCTGTACAATACTTTACTTTGGAGCCTCTTCCCCGTCTGTGTCTCCATCCTGGTTCTTTCCATTTCATGACACGTGGCACACGGGTGGGAGCTGAAGATAGCGAGGGAGTTTGTTATTGTCTGCTTGATATTCTGCGCAGGCTATGAGGATTAACTGGAGAGCCCGTTGTTTGCAGAGACATCTTAGATATAATGAATGACTCTGGGTTTTCAGCGCCTGTCTCTGTTTTGTTGTAACGGTTTGGTTATGCAGACAGAGCCAGACAGACGCATGATTAAAAGCAGGGTCCTGTGACCATTCGCAGAATGAAAAGTGGCACAAAAAGTTCAGAATATTGCAAGCGGGTCCAGTTTATTTGGACAGAAATCTCATCCTGAGGGTCAGGCTCCAGTTTACGAGTAGCGCTCCAGTACGAGTGTCCCCTTCTCCTGCTCCTCCTAAGCCCTTTTGGGTTTGCATGTGCTGCTGCAGGGTGCACACCGACAGAGGGCATTGCCCACAATAGGGTGGAAGAGTCATGGGCAGAAGTCACTACAAGGAGCTCCTTAGTCCTTGCACCGCACACAGCTTCTCCCCCTGCCCTTCCAGTGCGACCCATCACGAAGCAGAATCCCAACCAGCCTGGCTGTCACCGGTAGTGAAGAGGCAGCCCCTCTAAGACTCAAGCCTGAAGTATTCTTCTGTTTCTAAAACCAGGATAATCTCTATGTTTGCCCTTGCAAACAGCAAACCTTGACTGAAAAGGCACAATATAAGTACTAGTGCCATGATGGGAACCATTTAGACCATATAAATAATCCTCTTGATGTAGAAATGGAGGATACTGAGGGTCCGATGAAACATGGGATTAATGACTAATAACATGCATAATCCTTTCATGTTATTGCAACTTTGTCTACAGCACTTTGCACAGTTTGGAAGGAGTGCTTTGCATGGCTCTAGGCAGCACACCAGTTATTACTGGAGCCATTCTGGCTGATAGTATTCATGCCAGGTGGTGATTACCTGTCATCTGGTATGCGGCACTTTTCAGTGATGCCCGGGCCAGTGTTTTAGGCTTCCCTGGTAAGTTATTTCAGAGGAGAAATGCTGCTTCCATGACATGCTCTCAGTCCAGTGTTGCAGATAATCAACACTATAAACCTTCAATTAGCCTTAAACCACAAAAGCAATTTCTGCTCAGAGGCATGTTATTTGCTACTTGGGGCTGTCAGTCAGACTTCCGCACACATCACTTACCTACCCGTAGAGAGACTGGAGCAATGTGGCTTTTAGTCTGCAGAGCTTTTTATTGCGGTGAGCTTTATTTTTTCAGCAGGCAAGATGAAAAGAGTTTTATAGCCAGGAATTCAGATAAGCGGCAGCCTCTTCTTTCTCGCAAGCGTTTTTGAAACGTCCATTGCACAGAGTGGAGCTGGCTGTCAGGGAGGGAATTTCTCTTTCAGATAAGACTTTATCAAGGGTTTGCTTAGTGCTAGAGAAAAAACCTGCATCGTTAAGAAAAGAAAGGATTCGCCTCATTTGCTTCCTTTGCTTTGGTTTACAACTATCTCCTGTTCCGCTTCTGTTTTTAAAACCATCTTTGATCTCGAAGCTCTGCTGAAACTAAGCAGGGGTCTCGCAGGAGGTGGGGTGCTGCATTTCAGGTACAAGCAGCACCTGTTCCCCACGCTGTGCACTGCTTCGTGCCTGGTCTGGTTACCTGGCATGGTGCGCACTCTCCTCCCCCGTGACGAAAAACCCCCATTTTCATATGCCTCCAACCAGTTAAGTTGTCTTCAAATATAAAGACACCAGATAGCAGCTCTCTAGGAAAGCAGATTTTGTAACCATGCAGCAAAGAACCTCTGTTTAAGGGTTTGGGTGTCTGTTTCCTTTGGATTATAAAGGCCAAATGTAGGCTCAAGTGAGAGCCCAACTGCTACAAATCAAATTATTTTCCAGTGTGCAAACTACAGCGCACATACACGTACACGTTTCCAGGTTTGCATGCCTCCCTGCGACAGGGCTCTAGAGGTAATTTTCAGTAAACTCCTAAACTGTAGCAAGAATCTTATCCTGCATGAAACGCATAGGTTTGGAGAATAACATAGTTTCTAGAATAACAAAAGCGCTGCGCAATTTTTAATGAGATGATAATGGTTAAAATCATTGTTAAATTCTGTCTGACTTCTAAAGGAGGAGAGCAATGAGTTATTTTTACGATAGGGAGGATTTTTTTATTCTCTCTCTTATACAGGATTACCCTAAGGGGGGGTGCAGAGGGGAGGTGTGTGTGCACGCCCACACATGCACGCACACACACACACATAAGCTGTACACTGCAACTTTCAGGTTCTGAAAAGCGTTGCTTTGCAGTTGACTGCTGTGTCCTTTTCTGGAGACTTAGCTTTGAACCCTCCAGGGTTGCTGTCCCAAGTCTGCCACCCCTGAGTGCTGGAAATCAGTGGCCACAAATTTGTCTTTTGTGTGTTTCCAGCCCCCCTCGGTGCCTGTGTGGGAAGGAGCTGGACCTTTAAGCAAAGCTCGAGAGAGAATCCGCAGTGAGATCATGGCTGAGTCAGTGCTGGAGGATGAAAGGGGGTGTCAGCAGGCCCAGATCCAGCATCCCGTGACAAGTAAATCAGCCTTCCCTATAAGAAGTATTCCACATAGAAAGAAGAGAGTTGTTCCTCTCCAGGCCCTGCTGGCACTTGACTGTACGTGTCCTGCTGAGAGTTGATCCTGGGCCATACCCCTACAACAGAAGCCAGGAAGGTGCATTTGCAATGCCAGAAAAATAGCCCTGTGCAAACCAAACCCTGAGCATTGAGCTGTAGGTCCTTAGCCCTACTCGTGCTTCAGCCCTAGCGTAGAGGATCAATTCTTCCTCTGTTTCTGCCATCCCCTCTGCAGGCATCAGCTCCCCTGCCACACTGGGCTCACATCCCTGTTCCTGTTCTTGCCCAGTGGCACAACCCCTGCCAGATTCCCCAAGGAGTGCCCAAACTAATGGAAAGGCAACCTCAGCAAGGTCCCTTGTGAAAACCCTGTGCCTGAAAAGCTTCTTTCAGAGCTCTCCCTCCCTGTGTGATGAGGCAGCCTGGGGGGACTCCCACTTTAAAAGCTCAGGACAACAGACCTAGTGAGACCTTTTGTAGTGGACTGGAATGAGTCTCTACTGGGACCACTGGAGCAGTTCAGAAGAGTGGGTTGAAATTTTTCCTTTCAACAAAAGACACCCTTGGTTTTTAACACAAGCATCCTTGGGGCTGCGTTGTCTGGCTGCGCCTTCATCCTCCTGCTGCAGCGGTCGGGCAGCTTCGAGGAGACCTGGGCGCAAGGGGGGGCTGGCAGCAGTTCTGATGCAAGCTGTTCTCATTGCTCACGGCTTCAAATGGGTTGGAAAATTACGGTTGGGCTTGGCGGGCAAAAGGAGTGGGAGCTGAGTGCAATTTAGCAGAGAAACCTTGGTGGGGACAAGCAAGTGTAGAACAAAGGCAGCAAGTGGCTGAAGCAAACCCGGCACCCTCCCCACTGGGGCCACACCTGAAAGTCACTACTAAGCACCAGCTTTGTGCTGTGGGATGCGCCTCCGTGAAGGACCAAGGTAACTGCTCCCGCTGCATCGCTTTTCAGGTGGCTGTGGCTTTTGCTGACTACTTGCAGGTTCAATAGAGGCTGGAAACTAAGAAGCCTCCAAAGAGGCCTGACGGACTTAGGCACCCGGGTCCTTGTTGGTCTTTGAAAATAGCCTCTCAGGGGGATTTATGTCCCAGGTGAGTTTGAATGAGTCCAGTTCCTCAGCGGATCTCCAGGTGGATTGCAAATGCCAACGAAGCTGCACAGTGGAAGGAAGAGTCCTCCGAACCATTTTGCCAGGGAAGGCACCAAGGCATGGAGCAATGCCGCGAGGTGCTGCAAGCTGACCCATGATACCACGGAGCACAAAGCCAAAGAAGCCTGACTCCCACCTTCCTGTTCAAACCCCTGGTTAACAATCCCAGTACTTCCCAGTGTCCCCAAGCCCCTCTGGCTTATCCCAGTGCTAGAACGGTGAGAATCTGTTGGGTGATATTAGGATTTTTCCCCCCTAAAAGTGCCGTCATATCTTACGTTTTACTTGGGTTCTTTTAGTGTCTGTAGCTCCCCTCCTGGGCAGCCAGCAGTGGAGGACTCAATGGGGCCCTGATCCTCTCACCTTCCACTTTATTTAGCATATGCGGTTTCAGCATATTGTTTGAGCCATCATAAAACAATGCTATCACCAGTGTGAAGAGCTTGAAGGTCACCTGGTGATGACAGCAGGAAAGGTGTCCCTTGCTGGTGGCTGCACAGTGCATGCGAGTCGGGTCCAGGAGCAGACAGCGGGCTTTCCTGGCTGTCTCCATCCAGCATTTTGGGCACTAGATCATTTAGCCACTACTGGGATTTCTTTGCAGACGGACTCTATTGCTGGAGTACATTAGAAATGGCACAAGAGATTAAATGAGGCACAATCATCCAGCTACAAAAAATAATCAGAGCTGAGCCCATTGCTCTTTGCCTCTCCTGCCTCCAGACGAAATGCACTGAGGCTCTTAGCAACAGGATCAGCATGAGCCGTGCCTGTTGGCACTGCCCTTCCTTCCCTTGCTGCTGAAATGTCACCTCTCTTCCCTGGAAACACTGGGTGATTTTGTTTGGCTTCATTGATTAGGAGGGGTGGTGAAAGAACATTTTTCATTGTATTTTCTTTTTGCTCAGGATTTTCTATTTCATTTTTTTCAAATAAATGAGCTGACATTCTGGTTTAAATCCGTAATCATATATAACTCTCTGCTCTCAAAAAAACCCCAAAACCCAAGGGCTTCCTAGGCAATATGGCTGCTGCTCTTTGATGTTTTGCAGGCCTCTCTGCCCGAGCCTGCTTGGGCTTCTTGAGTGATGCTTTCCTTAGTAAAAATGACTTCTTATATCCTCATGCTCTTCCTGGCGCACCTCCTGTTCTCAGCTCCTGTCCCAAAGCTGTCTACCCAGGTTTATATTGTCCTCCAATACATGCTGGGAGTCTAAAGTGAAAGTTGCAGGAGCAATTCAGTCACAGAAAGAATTGCATCAAAGAAATTTTTGTTGGGGCTACATTCAGCCTCTCAAACGCCTGGTGCCACAGCCGACAATACTGCTCGATGCTTCTTCCAGATTCAGCTGTCGAGCCAGTTGCAAAGAACCGCGACCTTTGGTGATGATGTTTGGTGATTTATAGTATTGCAGATCTGGTCGACTGCAATGGCGTTACTGTTCCTGGCGTTCCCGTCCTACTTGCCTAGAAGGGATTTCCTTTGTCTTTTTGCCACTTCATTTGAGACCTGATCCAAGTCACTCAGAGTTGTTCCATTGGCTTCAGTGGATTTTGGGCTTGATCCTTGGCTTAGTTTTTCTGGAGCGTGGCTGACGTGCCGGGAGGTGAATGATGGGAGGTTTTGAGAAGTGTCCTTAAGGGAGATTCAGGTTTTAGTGTACGGCTCTTGTTTCCGTAGAAAGTGCTCGCGCCATGTCTCTTCCCATGTCTTTCCCTGGCCTACTTCCTATAAGTTGTGTGAGGTTTGGTTTGGGCTGAGCCGTCTCTCAGCGCGTAAAAGCTTTGGACACCGAGGCCGGTTCTGCAAGAAGCACGGTTAGATAACAACAGTTCCTTCTTCATTTTGTTTCCATTCACTCAGACCTTAGGAGTTTGTCCATTTATAAGCATGTGCCATGGGACATTTGCTTCATTTGCTTTGTGCTAACTTTTAGTAGCGGATCTGGTGCATGTCAGGAAATACCTGCAATAGTCTGTCAGCCTTGGGATTTTCTTAGGCACCTACCACCATATCATCTCTGCATTTTATTACTAAGAACCCAGTTTACCGTCTTACGAATAAGACGTTCTCTTTTGCTTTTCATTGGTGTTTTTTGTTTAATAGTCCAATCCACTTGGAGGTGGGAAACCCCTAGCTAATCACAGCAGACAGATAAGGTGACAGGAGTAACTAGACTGCAATCCATCACCCTCCGTAGGCTACGTTTGCATCTGAAAAAGATCCTGTTTTTAAAAGCAAACATTTATTGAACTTGGTGGAAAACAGAGGTTCTGGTCTCGAGGGCTCTGAACAGGCCTCATTTTTTTATATGCGAAGAACAGTGATCACCTTGCTCAGCGCAGAATTATTCAGGCTTGTGGGCTGTAATGATCTGCACACGTACTGGGTGCCTGATGATAAAATACAGCATTTCCTTGGTTCCTCAGGGCTGGGCGCACCTAAGCGATTGCTTTTGCATTCTCAGTGTGGTAGCTGCTGCTGGGAATACTAAACACCCACACCGTCTTCCCTTCCCAATCTAGTTGTGCCATGCCATTGATTTACTTCGTTTAAAATCAATGTTCTTGCATACTGGCGGAGTAGGGTCTGTACCTGCAAATACTGCCGGGCACAAGGACTTGAGCTAAAGCCCAATAGAAAGACCGGCACTAGTTTCAATGGGGGAGGGGGGTCCATGGATCCTGTTTGAGTAGCCCTGTTTGGATGGGGGGCTGAATACAAGTGGCCAAGGGCTGGAGTAGCAGCGACGCTGCACGCCAGAATGGGCTCTCTGAGCTCCTAGTGACCGATGCACTGAGATCGGAGCCCGGGCTTCCCGATTCAGGCTCCAGCCTGCCACCGTGACCCCCGCGAAACACCCTCAGTGGTGCCAGATCGCACGATTCATTGGGGGTCTCATGACATTTGGCATTTCTTTCGAGCTACAGCCCCTGGATTCTGGGAATTAAAAGGGAAATTCCAGCTTCCATTTTAAAAAAGAAAGTTTCCTGGGTCTTACCAAAAAAAAAAGGGAAGAAGACAAAGAAAATAAAAGATCCAAAAATTAATTTAGAAAACACTCATTGTCTGTTAAGGCTATGTTGGGATTTTTGGAGGCCCAGCTCCTGGTGGTCCAGGGGGTTGGGCATTGGCAGTCCTGTGGCTTCATCTTCCCCACCTAAGGAATAATTTTGAAAGACCCTGGGCAGGGTTGGTTGGGAGGCAAAGTGAAGGGTCTGTTGGACAGAGTCTCCAAGATCTCAGTGTCACTTCTTCCAGCCTAGGCCAGTGGATAATCTCCCATTTGGGTCATCCCCCTGCTAATTCCAGCATGAATTCTTTATCGTGTCTATTTAAAAATTAATTGTGACCTATTTTGCGCACCGCGCAGCCCTAGCATGAACTACCGCACCATTGCACCATGCTGTCTGGGACTCGGGTAGCTGGGGAGGAAGCAAGGGATTCATGCATGTTTCATGCCACTCCGACAAGGGGAAAGAGGTAGGCAGCGATTTCTGGGGCATGAAGGAAGAGCCATCGAACCATCGATATGGAGGGCCGGAAAGGCCAAGAACTTTTTCTCTGACCTCCTGCACTTAGTCTTCCTGGACTTCTTTGACTGATGTTTGTCTAACCTCTTGCTAAAGACTTCCAGTGCAGCCTCTCCAAGCGCTTCCCTGCCTAAACAGCTAAGTGGCTTTTTCTACCATCCAGCCTAAACATCCTTTGCTGTAAATTAAATTTTTCCCTTTTACTCTTCTTCCTGTGACTGTGGGGCACAGTTGCTCAGCGTCCTCTTTATAACAGCCTTTTTTCCCACAGGAAGGACTGCTGTCATGCCCTCCCTCATCCCCATCTTTTGTCGAGAAAAGCCCAATGCATCCAGCCTTTCTTCACAGGCCATGTTCACTAAACCTCTCATAGTTCTGGTCACCTCCTCTTGCTGTGCATGTGGGATTTTTTTCCTTCCTCAATGCAACCCTGCGTTTGATCAAAGTTAGGCTGACTGGTCCAGAGTCCCATCAGCTCCCTTTTTAAAAAAAAAAAAAAAAAAAGGCCAGGTACTAAGTTGCCCTTCTTCAGCCCTTGGGGCCTCCCATATTGTTCACGAGTTCTTGAAGATAATTACTGGTGTTTCAAAGATGATTTCAGCCAGTTGATTAAGCACTCCGGGGTGAATTTCATCAGGCACTGCCAATTGGATCGCATCTCTTTTATCTAAATAGTCTTTGATGTGTTCCCTGGCCTGCAGTTCTGCCTGCCTGGTGAGATTAAGTTCACCATTTGCTTTTTTTTTTTAAGACTCAAGCAAAGAAGGCACTGCATACTGAAACCATCTCTGCTCACCTTTGCTGTTTAGCAACTGACCTTTTACTTCCCATAGTTTTCTTCTTATTTCTGATACATGTATAGACCTTGTGTTATCTTTTGTGTTTTTTGCTAATGAAAGCTCATTTTACGTCCTAGCCTTTCTGTTTCTAGCCCTCCTTGCTTGGGCAGTCCCGTACGCCCGTGTCACTGATTCCATGTTTGGTCTGATTGATTGTTCGGGTCTCTAAAGACCAGCTGATGGAGCCCCATTGGCTTCTTGCTGTGTTTCCTCTTCCTTTTGCATCAGAGTAGGTTGCTTCTGTCCCTTTAATACAGTTTTTTTCCAGGAAATATGAATCCTCCCACACTCCTTTCTCAACCAGATATTCTTCCCTACCTACCTACCTGTTCCCGGTCTTGGCTGAAGTCTGCTTTTGGAAAGTCCCTTATCCTCATTCTGCTTCTCGCATGGCCTCTCACTGCTGCTGCCCACCTCAGCCCCCTCTCTGCCTTATTCCTTTCAGCTTGCTGTACAGCGATGCCCTGTATGCTCAGGGCGTGAAGCAAACCCAACCTCATGCCTTGCTCCGTGATTTCATTTCTGTGCTCCGATCAGGCCTGTGAGACGGGCGCTGCCCAAACCTCTTGCTGTGCTGCACCTCCTATTTCTGGAATTACCTCTGCTCTCCTTGCCCGGCCATCACAGTTCACACAACCCAGTCTCCAACTCATGAACAGAGATCCTGGAAGGAGGAGCAAGCTCAGAACAATAGGAGTCTTCCCCGTGATGGCTGCCTGGCCAGTATGTGCCCCTGGTCAGTGGTTCGGAGCAGGTACGGTGGGGCCAGGTACTCCCCACTGAAGACTTGTTCTCTGCTGCTTCTTCCCCAAAGCTTTGTCCAGCAAGAGCGCCCATACTTTCCCCTGGGCAGTCTGTTCCAGGGTATGACAGACCTCAGGAAATGCACCTTTGGAGTCATTGTGCTTTTGTCCTTCACCCAGAGCCATCCCTGGGTCCCTAGATAGACCTCGGTCCTTGACCAGCGAAAGCTCAAGGACTGTCTGTGGATGAGGCAGTGCCTACAGGGATCGGGGATGTGTGGTTTAATACACCGAATGCATGAGGATACTGCCTCAGGACTATGCGCGTGTTCTCTGCATGAGCCCTTCATGCTACGCTGGTCGGGGCCAGAGGGCTCTTTCCTATGATGTGGCCAGTGGGTGTAAAACTGGCAGCCAGTATACACTAGTAGAGCACCTGGCCCTTGGTTGTTTATGCACTACGGCAGGGGGTGTTTGGGCCCTGGGGGGGGGGGGCCCCGCCTGTAGCAGGAGTGCCACAAGTGGCACAGGCAGCCTCTGTATGCCACGTGGCGGAGCAGGAAGAGGACAGGCAGCACAGTGGCAGATAGCAGAGCAGCAGGTCAGCCAGGGGAAGGGGATTGGAGTGGTACCCAGGGACAGTGCAGGGCTAATTTCTGGCACATCTGCCCAAAAGGTTGACCCCCACTGGACTACAGTCTCTTCCTTGAGATTAGCCACTTCCACCTCTGAATCCTTTTGGCTGCCACCCCTTTCCTCCATCCCAGGGTATTTTTGGTAGAGCGGAGCCATTGGTGAGCCAGCTGGGCACTCACCCAGACCACAGGCTGCATTGATTACCCCTCCTATTAGGTTTGACGCCATAGCCAGGGAGGGTATGACTCATATGTGCCTCCTTATTCCCTAACTGGATCTGTTCAGAGCAGAGATGGTCATGGATCGTAGACCAGGCACGTGCAATGAATCACCATTTCAGCTGAAGCCCCTTAAAGTACTAGTTTAGCAACACATCCACTGCCTTCCTCTCTAGCAATAAGTTGCCTTTTCCCCTTGGAAAAAGAGGAAGGGTAGATGTGTGTGTGTGTGTTTGTCTGGGGCTGGTGGAAAAGGGACCTTTGCATGGAAGAATTTGTTCTGGCAGCTTTTACCTTGATGTGTACATGAGCTGCTTGTACAGAATTATTTTCCAACTATTTGGGTTGGTCTAATAAAAGATATCAGATTCACCCAAGGAACCTTGTCTGCCTATTGTACAGAATGAGGAACATGAGGATGCTAGAGAGTCACTGATGCACCGGCTGTGCCCTATCAGCAGGCATCTCTGAGTTGCTTTCTTTGGGTGTCTTTAATGTGCTGGTTTAGGAGAATGGCCCCTGTTGTGCTAGATGCTATGGAAGCTTTCCCTCTGAACAGGCAGGTTGGAGTAAGGACAGGGGAAGCGGAGAGACACTTTGCCTGTCTCCGGTCTTTTGTTCCAAGTGGCGTTCTGGCTTTTCCTGCTTTTGCCCACATGCACCACTTAGGTCAGGGCCCTGCTGAGCTTGGCGCCACGCAGAGGCATAGGATGATGGATTGGAAAGGTCTTTGTGGTGGGAAGTCTGGGCAGCCCAGTCCTTAGCCAGGCACTTTGGTGCGGATGAAGGAACTGAAGCTGTTTGCGCCAGCTGAGATTCTGGCAGGATGGCAGGGAGCGTTGTGCCTTTATTTCTCTACAGTTCCTCCCCATCTGAGGGTCTGATCCTTAGTGGCTAAGACATGAGAGCTTCATTGACATCATTTGTCAAAGCTTTGGCCTTACATGTGGCAATTGCTTTGAGGTGATGATGGGGAAAGGG
>NW_005842493.1:885232-928344 GCF_000455745.1 Alligator sinensis | reverse complement strand
CAGGAATGACCACTGTTGCAAAAAAAGGCATGGCTATAGCTGTAAGAAAGCAGAACGTGGAGATTTCCCCATCTGTAATTTTTTGTGCTTGTTCGTGGTCTCTCTCATGGAAAGAATACGTACCGTCTGCCAAGCCCCAGCGCTCTCGGCATGGATCCCAGCTGGGCTAGACGAGTGTCCCATGCCAGTTGTGTGCCTTCCACCGACGGGAAAAGCCTTGTGTTTGTCCTTACGCTGAAGGGAAGGAGTTGTTAAATAAACAGTATGATGATGGAGGTGGAAGCAGATGGTGAAGAAAGCCTTTTGACAAGTGAATTCAATATTCATCAATAGCATTATCCCTGAGAAGGCTTGCAAGTTGGGAAGCGGTCCCAAGGTGAAGAACTGCAGCTTGTGGTTTGGAGCAGAGCAGTTTATCACTTGAAGGGACAGGAAGGGGGGCAGTCTCCAGGAAGGAAATAGGTGCTCAAACTCAGTGGGGCTCTAGGTATTTTCCTAAAATCTACCACATAGCAGCAGGACCCTTGGCTAAAGGTGGCAGTCTAGAGCAGTGCTCCCAGAGCTGTCGTGGAATCAATGGACCGGAGATCCCTTGGAAGATCATCAAGTCCGGTCCCCTGCCATATGCAGGAGGTTCATGAGCTCAAACTAGCTCAACAAGGTGCTTATCCAACCTCCAAGGATGGCGACCGCACCACCTCTGCCGGGAGTGTGTTCCAGGTCCTAGTTACCCTTACGGGGAAGAAGTTCTTCCTTATGTCCAGTCTAAATCTTCCCTCTGTTAGCTTGTGACCATTGATCCTCGTCTTCTCAAGGGGTGCCTTCCTAAAGAGTTGCTCCCCCAGATCTTGGTGCTTTCAGTCCCCTTCTACTGCTCCAGCCCTTGAAGTCATCCAGTTCCTCCCCTGTGATAATCCTATCCTCTGTATAACTCCTTCATGATTTACCAAAAGCCAAAATATCATGGCCTCTTGTTGGTTGATAGCAACAGGTCATCTATCACACTGAGCAATACGTAGGCCTCCCCAGTATTTCGATAGCATTTATTCTCCAATATATAAGTGGATGGTTACATTTTTCCATAGTGACGCACTTTCTGGTAGTCTTTAATTCTCTGGCAATAAGACAGGGATCTCTATTCATCTCCCTGCTGTCCTGCTGGAGAGCAGTGAAGTTTGACACTTCTACATAAATGAAGAGTTATGGCAAAGCAAAACCATTTAGCAAAAAGTCCTTAAAAGGAGGGGGGGAAACCTACCCAGAGAAGTGGCTACAATTTTCCAAGACCAAATTCAACCCTAGAAGGAGAAGAGCAGAGTTATTTCAGGTGGATCGGTCAGCACCGGATCGGAGGTGGAAGCGAATAAAGCTGGAAACCACGTTCCAAGTTAGCTCTTACAGAGGAAAAGGGGGAAAACGCTGTCAGCTTTTAATTTTAATAGTGAAAAAAATTCAGATGAGCCAAGAGGAAAATAGGATCATCTGCTGATCAGTGCCTAGATAGAGAGGAAACGATGCATCAATCTCTGCTCTGGTTCCAGGGCACGGGGGTGAGAGTGTGCCATGGTTGTGTGCCTTGCCCTTATCAAAGTGCATATGAAGGGCTTGGTTTGGCAAATGTGGTTTCAAAGGGACTTTGCCCTGAGCATCAGGGGGCCTCGGTTGGTTAAAACAGCAATGACACAAGAGCCATTGTGATGAGCACAAGATGGAGCGAGTGTGAGAGCAGTGGCAGGGAGGTGGCAGACGGGCGGTGGAGTCCCTGAAGCAATGTGACCTGCCCCGAGGGTAGTGAATATGAGAGCCCCAAATCAAAGGTCCAGTTTCCAAAGCCCCCCGAGAACGAGACATTTGGATCAGGGTGGGCCTCGCTCAAACGAATGCCACCTCTGCATGGAAATGGGATCTAGGACCTCAGGGCTGAATGTGGAGCAACCGTGCTGCAAGGTGGCAGCGACTTCGGCGACTCCCAGAATAGCGCACCCCTGCAAGCACTGACAGCCGACTGCAGCGAGACTTCGCACCTCTCGCTCCAAGCTCCTTACCCTCGCCCTCACACACAGGGAGGCAGGAAATAACTTCCTCGAGCTTCACTTCACAGCACCTCAGTGCCAGGATGCCTGTCTGTGCCACAGCTCTGCAGTGGGCACTTCAGCGTGGGCGAATCTGCCCTGGCCCCCGTGGCTTTTGCTGTCGTTCTTGCCCTCCCATTATTTCTGTGTTAGACCAGGATTTCTCAGGTACACAAGAAGGGCAGTCTCCCTGCTTGTGATTGCAACCAATGCTGATGGGAGCTTCATGCACGCTTCCAGGGGGACAGCCGTCTCTGGAAAAGGCCAGTATTAATGCCTAGCCTAGGGCTGTGCCCATACTCCAAGGAAGGATGGCATGGATCCTGGCCCGTCCTGGCCTTAGGCTCCTCAGGGGAGAGTGGGCAGTGTCTGTACACCCCTTTGAGGGCACGGGCAACTCCCCCATATGCACTATTCAGCGTCCTGTGCCCCCAGGCAGGGCCGATATCTGACCACCCTTCCCCTCCCTCAGGCCTGGTGTGCTTTCTTACAGGGGTTACTTTTTGCACTTCTCTGCTCCTGCCAGGTGCTGGGGAGTCTGCTTGTATGCTCCCCGCTGGCCTTGACCCACAGTCGTACGGGCCCAAATGTCTGCTCAAAGCGCAGCTGTTTCTGTGAGTGCTCACTTGGGAGCGGGCACCGCAGCTGGTCTGCTGCATGCAGCAGAGCCAAGGAAGCAAAGAGAGCGCGGGGCCGGCGGAAATGTAGGTCAGCAGAATGTAATTGCCCAACTTGGAATTTGTCCAGGATGCTGGGACTAAGAGCTCTGCTTTTGCAAAAAATGCCTGGGGATCCATAATAACGATGAACAGGCAGGACCTGGCGTCTGCTTTATGCAAAGTCTTCCCTTGGTCGTGATTCCTACAAAAAGCTTAGGCAGCAGTTTAGGCAGCTGATTGTGCACTGCAGAGGCCACTGCCTTCAGTGCTGCCTGATACCGTCTTCTGGTTTCCTCGTGCCTCTTTCCCCTTCTGCATTACCTGTTGTCTCATGTCTTGTATCTAGATGTCTTGGGGCAAGGACTCACTTTCTGTTCTGTTTGTGCAGTCCTAGTCACATGGGGTCTGGCCTGGGACAGGGCTCACAGGCACTACTGCAATGTGTATGATTCCGGTAATGGATCTTTCCAAAGCCAGGACCCCCCGAAATTGGGGCATCCCTTCCATCCTCAACGTCTGCATCCCGGTCCTGGGGGCAGTGCCATTGCTCTGACAGGCGCAAATGCAGCAGTGTGTTGATCTGGCACTGAGTGGGGTTTCTGTGCCCAGGGAGCCACAAGAGACCCAAACAATGCAAGGTCTTCTCTTTGCTTGGTGCCTTCTCCATTCAGAAAGTGAAACCCCAGGAGAAGATCCATTCCCTGCAGCACGAGGCACAACTCCCTGATGAACGTAAATGCTGATACATACACCTGATAGCAACACACAGCCGAGAGCCTCCCTGGCCCCGGTCTGCTGTTGCCACAGCAAGAGGAGCCTCGCTTCCTGAGCCAGCCCCAGCATGTCTACACGGGAGGTCTGAGTAAACGGCAGGTCAACGTGATTCTGCTGCTGTTGATGTGCCAGCCGGATTGAATCTGATGCTACATTTTAGGATCCCTAGATAATGTACGGTAGATCTGTCCTGACATTTAGACTCGGGAGAAAGCCTTGGCGCCAGCTGAACATCCATGTATGGGAAAGCAGAGTAAGTCCTAAATCAGTTCCTCCAACAGGTCTGCTGTAGCTTCCTCTCCAGGAAGGTGACCCAGTCCGGTTCACTTGTCTCCGCTGACACAAGCCATGTGGCACAGGGTAGAAAAGCTAGTCTCTGCAAACTCTTTCAGCATTTGGATAACTCAGATAACTTAGCTGGTGCTGTTTGGGATGAATCTATATAGTCCCTGTTGCCTGGAGCATGATTATATGAATCAGCTCTATCCAGAGGGTGTCAGGTGGTGCCTAGCACCTTCTGGAGAGAGAAAAGGCAAAACCCTCCAGAGCCCCGAGGCTGGGAAAATGGTAACCAAATGCTGTGCAGTGCACTCAGGCTTGGAATATGCAGAAGCTGAGTGGAAGCCCACGCATTTTTGATGGCTTTTCTCTGATGCAGTTCATAAAATCCCATAGGAAAAAAAGTTCCTGCGTCAGTGCAGGGAGATTTTTCATGCCAGCGCAGCTGTCCTGCCCTCCCTTCTGTATCTCTTGTTTGGCACAGACCCTGCTGCAGCACACAGGGGATTGGGGCAGAGCATACCCTAAGCATATTTGGCTGTGAAAACCTTCCTAATTTGTCCATAGTGTGTGGAATATGGTGGGGAGCTAGTTTCTATGTAGGCCTTTCCCCAGATCCCTCCTTCCAGATCAGATCGATGATCTGGAAGATGGCACAGAGTACACCCTCAACAAGTTTGCAGATGACACCAAGCTGAAAGGAGTAGGAGGTATGCCTGAGGGTAGGGCTAGGATTTAGAGTGACCTAGACAAGTTGGGGGATTGGAGCAAAAGGGATCTCATGAGGTTCAACAAGGACAAGTGCAAAGTCCTGCACTTAGGATGGAGCAATCTCATGCACCAGTGCAGGTCTGGGACCAATTGGCTAAACAGCAGCCCTGCAGAAAAGGACCAGGAGGTTACAGTGGACAATAAGCTGGATATGAGTAAACAGTGTGCCCTTGTTTCCAAGAAGACTAGCAGCATACTGGCCTGCGTTGGTAGGAGTGCTGCTGTCAGCAGATTGAGGGAAGTAATTATTCCCCTCTGTTTTGTACTGAGGAGGCCACATCTGGAGTGCTGTGTCCAGTTTTGGGCCCCCCACTACAGAAAGGATGTGGACAAGTTGGAGAGAGTCCAGCAGAGACCAATAAAAATAGTTAGGGGGCTGGGAGACATGATTTATGAGGAGAGGCTCAGGGAACTGGGCAGAAGAGAAAACCGAGAGGGGATTTTATAGCAGCCTTTAATTAACTGAAGGGTGGTTACAAAGGGGATGGAGCTAGACCAGGGGTTCTCAAACTTTGTGATACTGCGTGCCCCCACCCCGGTCCTGATCAATGAGCAGTTTGCAGGTTTGCAACCCCCTTTTAAGTTGCTCACGACCCCTCAGGGGTCACAACCCATAGTTTGAGAGTCCCTGAGCTAAACTATTCTTAGTGGTTTAATTTGCATATTAGGAAAAACTTTCTCACTAGGAGGGTGGTGAAGCACTGGACCAGGTTACCCAGTGGGGTGGTGGAAGCTCCATCCTTGGAGATTAAGGCCCTGATAGACAAAGCGCTGGCTGCAATGATCTAGTTGGGGCTGTTTCTGCTTTGAGCAGGGGGCCAGACTCGATGTGACCTCCCAACGTCCCTTCTAACCCTCATTTTCTATGATTCTGTCTTGCAAGCCCTGCTCCGCGGGTCTAGTGCTGGCCCAGGAGTTTGTCCAATGTGCAGAAAGCTTTGCTAGGATGATGATGCACCCTACAAACTATATTCCCTCTAGGGTAAGCAACAGCCAGCTCCAGTATATCTAAAGGGACTAAATGTGAAGCCGTCATATGGGAACTGAACTGAGAACCCCCTGGATTAAAGGAAAAGTCCTTCTAGCTTGAGTGCAAGAGCCCATAGTAGGCCCCTGTTCTGCCTGGATTGGGCCCAGTGGAGGATGTGTAGTAGATTAAGTCATGTGCTGCTGCAAAAGAGAAGACGCTTGTCCAAAGCCTCCTGCCGTCCAGACCCCAGACAGTTCAGTCCATATCATGGCTACTACCTTTGCCAACCGCCAGGACTTCCAGATCTGAGCCTGTGAGCATCTAGAGCTGTAACTAGGAGCCCTCCTCTTTGCACCAGATTGGAACTGGATGCAGGTCATGATTGAGGCACACGTGTTTCCTCTTTACTAATTGTGAAATCCAACTTGAAGCTACATGGGGTAATGCTGTCAGTCACAGCCTGGTTTCCCCGTCTAGACTAGGACTCCTTTTGCTCAGGCCAAGTTTCAGTGTTTGGCAGGGTCCCCCCACCCCCTGTCCTCGGTGCCGAGTGCTTATTGAGATCCTAAAATGGAAAAAGCTTTGGCATTGTGATTAGAGCTTGGTACTCAAGAGGTGTGGGATTAATGTCATTCTGAAGCGGTTGCCTGTGGAGAGCAATCATCTGAAATGTAATGGGTGGGCAGCGACTGATGATTTAAAAGCTACAGTTGCTTCTTATCAGCAATCGGTAGTGTCCTTGTAGGAGGAAAATAACTTGTGAAGTTATGTGCTGCGTGCCCCAAATAGCAATGGGCAGTAGGACAGTCGGGCTTCTAGCAGGTGACACGAATGCTGCAATTACCCAGGCCTAAAAATCAGTGCCTTTTAAGAAATAAGGTGGTACTTGTATCCTAGCCTCGCCTTATACCATCTGGATGAGTCCGGGCAGTCCGCTCTGGATGGGAACAAATGAGAGGAAAAGCAAAAAGCCTTGTAGTGTCGTGAACCTGAGCTGCGAACATCACCGCACTTCCGTAAGAGCTCCGGTGGGAGCTTTCGAACCAGATCAAGCCCAACCTTGGGCTTAATCTGCAAACTCAAATCTTCCTGGCGCTGAAAGGTTTTTATGAAGGCACGGAAAAGGAGGGTCATGTTTCATCCCATTTGACCTTCTGGGACTCTCTGATCTTCTGGGTTCCAGCTTAGCTGGGACTGCAGCTTGAATCCTAGTTAACACGGGGCTGTTTGTGCAACATTTCTGGCCTGGCTACAAACAGAAAGTACCAGAGGTCTCATCAGCACACCTGTTTGCATGTGAATTCCAGCTTAATCCTGTCAGCCCAAGAGGTCTGGATCATAGCAAGCCTGTGCCCTGCCTTGACATCTCCCAGCTCAGCCCTTCAAATTGCTTTACCAGCATTAATGCATGTAGCCTTAATCCCTAATGGGGAGGTCTTCCTAGTAAATCTTATCGTCAGGGATCCTGGTTTTCTCTGACTAAAAAAAAAAATCACAAATTCTTTCATAAATTGTAAATTCTCTTATTAAACCCCCCAAATCAGTGATTAAAATGGAATGCCAATAAATACACATACATATAGAGGGGGGGGTGTGTGTATATGTATGCATGTAGGGGGTGTGTATGTGTGTGTGTATATATATATGTGTGTGTGTGTGTGTGTGTGTATATATGTATATAGGTATCAATTGAACACAATGTTTTATAGATATACTTGCAGTTTAAAAGCAGTTTGGAAGCCTACCAGTGCCTCAAGCATTATCATAAAATAAATTCTAAATACCTATACATTTTGGTATTTGATTTTGAGTTTCTTACCATGGAAAATCAGAGCTCCCCCTGCCCCCTGCACTCTCAGAATTGCTGGTGCCAGATCTGTGCGTGGGGTGGGGGCGGAGGCAGGCATAGGCTGCCCACGGTGGGCTCGGGCTCGGGCTCCCTGCCCTGCTGCCCTCCCGTGGGGCCTCGGACTCTGCCAGCCTGCAGAGAAAGTGCAAAATCCACGTGTTTCTCTGTTAAAATGAGAGATCTGCACGTTTCTCAGGTAAAAGGGGAAATCCGCATTTTTCTCTGCTTTTCCTTAGGAAATGGAAAACCTGGATCCCTGCTTATCATAGAGACGGGCTGGGACACAAAGTTTAGCTCAAAGTTTCTAATAAAGTTTGAGGGGCTTTAGAGCTGGGTTGGACACGTTTTGTTCCTGAGGTTCACACAAGTCTCTTTTCTGTGTACCAAGAGCTTGGGCAGCTTGTCTTCAGCCTGAAAGGCTTTACCCTTCACTCGGGGTATAGATAATAGAGTGGCTTCCACTGGTTTCACGGTACTTTGTATTTCCTTCATCCTCTGCTGTCACGTTCTGCTCTCCTCCCCCCTCCTCACCACTGCAGCTTTCAGAACAATATTGGAGATCATTTTTGGCACATCGTGACGTGGCTGCCACCTTTTCTGAAGTTTTTAACCTTTTCATTTTGTTTCTAACAAAATCTATTCAAAACAACCTAATGAACATTCAGAGACTGAGACCTAGTCTGAGCCGGTATGTTGAGTTTCTGGACGGTGCCCAAGACTGAATCCATTATCTAAGTGGCCGTTGCATCATCAGAGCTTGTGCCAGGGTCACGTCCGAGTGAAATGAATTAAGTGAGCACTGATTGCAACGAGCTGTGGATCCTGCTATTGTATTCAATTTACTCTGACACGCAGCATCTGAGGCTAGTCTGCCCCAGCTCACATTCAGCGCTTCCCCTTAACAGCAGCTGGAAAAAAGGGACTTTGAATCGTTTTTGATTAAAACACTAGGCTTGGGCTTAGGAGATCTGGTTTGAAGTCCCAGGCCTGCCACAAGCAGATGGCATCACTTCGGGCAAGTTACTTAATCTGTCTGCGTAACGGTTCTGCAATGGGGGAAATGGCAACAATAATAATGATAATAATAATGTTTCCTAACCTCAGAGGGGAGTGTGGGGGTAAGCAGTTCACAGGCACTACGACACTGTAAGGGAGAAGGCCAGAGAAGTATCTAACAAGAGGAAACTGAGAACATGCTGTCCCATTGCACAACCTTTGGATTTGATACGATTCCCCTGGGCAGAGGCGGAAGAGTTAGGTGGTTCTTCTGCTGGACCTAGATTCTTCCCTGGAGGGTCCACTGTTTTGCCCACGTCGGCTTACGGTGACACAACCGGTGGGGTTTCCATCACAACTTCTGTCTTTCAAAATGGGAACTGCTGGATGCTGAGCAGTCTTGAAAAGTCTCGTTGTTCTGCATCAGTTCTGGATCAAACCTCATCATGTAGCCACGTCTTTGCAATGTCTCATAACTAAATTCTGGGTACAGAGCCAAATTTCTTCAAAACTGGGACTCTTAAAAGGTAGAGGGGTCCAATCTATGCTGAACTGGGGCCCCGGTGCATGGATTTTGGATAGGTTCAGCTGAAGAAGCTGCGGTCAGTGAGCCGTGGCCAGCCTTCCTGGATCGCTGCTGGATGGAGCAGCGGGACGTCGCTAGCACTGAGAGGCCAGAGTTACAAAAGCACTTGAACCTGCATGAACCGCGGCAGTTCAGAAATGCTGAGTGTGGCCTTGTTGGCATTGTGCTTAGCATTTTGTCCTGACAAAACACCGACACACGAAAAACATTGATTAGAAAACCCAACTGTGTATTTAGCCATTACCAGACTGTCATCACCAGCTGCTGAGTGATTTATATCCAGAACAGGGCACTTTCCTTTGGTTTCTCTTTCATGTGGTGTTTCCATGACAAAGTGCCTCTTTTTTGTTTTAATCCCAAGGGCATAAGCGGCTCACAGACACAATGACAAATTGCACCAGCTAAAACCTGGGGGAGGTCCCGACGTCTTGAAATTAGTGGTGTTTTCCACTCGCCCGTAGGTCTGTGGGATGCTGCATGAGGCATCAGCCAGACTATCGGGGGCTGTTTGTAAGGAATAGGATGTAGCCCGTTATTCCAGAGAGGTTTGGAGGCTGCCGTGTGCTTAGAGAACAGCCTGCAGAAGAGGCAACAGGAAGCTTATTGGCACAAACCCCTTTTAGGATTCATCTCTGGTGGATGAATAGGAGCTCTGGGGTCTGTAGCAACAGATGTGACCCATGTCGTGGGGTTGTGCTCTAAGGGGGAGCTGGAAGAAAGTATGATTCCTAAGTAAATCCTGTCTATTTTGTAATGAAATTTAGACCCAAAGCAGCAACGCCCACTGATTAGAAGAACACTTAAGCAGGTGCTTGCAAAGTCCGCATGACTTGCACTCCTGTCTGCGTGCCTTCCTGAACAGGCCTGTGGCCTAAGCATATGCTGATGTGCTTTCCATAAAGAGGTGTGTAAATTCAAACCTGGATGTACAACTGCTCAGTGTCTTCTAAAGATTAGTTGTCCAATTGCTTCTCCCCTGTTTCCAGCTCATCCTGACCTGGCCCTTCCTTTCACTCAGACTGCACTGTTACAGGAAGCATAAGCCGAGTTTGAACGTGACCTGTTGAAAACAGCTGTCGTGGCATCTTGTCCCAGATGGAGGATGTGATGCAGAAGATCTGAGTGATCCCATCACCTGTCTGTTGGTTAGCACAGGTAGAGAGAGAGCTGTCTTTCTCTGCTGGATTTAATCAGCTTTTGATTCGTGTGCATCACCTCACAGGAACTTGGACATGTCTTGGAATAAGCTTCCCCCTTTTCTGTGATTTGTGTCAAAGCTCAGTACCTTTTGGAGTGGATTGAATAGCAGAGCTAAGCACTCGGAGACGCATGCTAACACCTCCGCTCCGGCCATTATATACACAGCATTTGTCTTAAATTGTTACTCAGAAAAATAGATTGAGGTGTTATGCAGCATTTCCATGTGTGCCTGCAGCCAATTTGTCAGGACCCATATTGCTCCTTGGTTAATTTAATATTTATAATATCCTTATCTGTCCCATCCCGTTCAGATGATTTCTGGGGCGAAGTGGTAAATTGTGTTCCATAAATTACACTGTATGAAATATGCAGCTCCCAGCTATGTCGGAGTATTCAGATCATAGGAGTGGACGTGGAGTCGGTAGTAATTGGATGGCCCTGCTGGATAAGGCATGACATCCTAGTAAGCATTCCTGCCCCGCTCGTTCTGATGCGGAAGAAAATATAAAACACTCGGTGGGAATTACCAGCGGCAGCCCTCAGAGCCTCGAAGGACAGTGTCTTCAGGGATGTGCTTCTCCTCTTAAATGTGTGCTGTTTCTTGGGTCGATATTTCATGACCAGAGACTTGAGAAGTGTTGTGAGACGCCCCTTATATTGAGTGAGGTGACATAACCCCCCTACTCCAGGGGTCGGATGGCAGTGAACAGACTTCCACGTGGAGCTTGGCATGGTTAATGAAGCTCATGCCGGTTTCCCCTTTCCCCTGCTATCTGCAGCGGCTGGGATTAGTCTTGCCTCTTTCTTAATCTTTGTGTTAGCCTGTTCTCCAAACCGCACGTAACGTGATGGCTCTGCTTCGAGAGGGTTGCTGGAAAGGTTAATAAGTGGCCAGGTAGATGGTACAGGCATGGGGAGCGTGAGTGATACAGCGGTTCTGCGTACAGCTATACGCAACCTGTCGACCGGCTGGGGGTTTCATGGTCTAGACCTATGCAGAAAGCTGTTGCATAAAAGATCGGTTTAGCCTTTATGAGCTGTTTTTAGGCGGAAGTTCAGCAGAAAGAGCGACCATTTAGGAAACATCTCACTGCAGAGTTTCTGTCTTCCTGGAGGGTGAGCAGCCAGGAGAGGGAAATTGGATGTCTCTGCTTTGTGAGTCTAGCACTGGACCGAAATCTTCTCTACGCTGAATGCATGTAGAGTTGGCGGCAAGTGTCCGCACCCTCCCCAAGGGACTGGCTCGGTTCTGTGTCACGTTTGAGTGCCCCCAGGGATGTTTCTTGGGGGTTTTATCTCGGGACACCCCAACCTCCTGTGCAGGAGCAGAGCAGCGTGGTCACGTGGCTCTATGAGCGTGCGTGTACAATTTTAATGACCTAGAATTGGCCGTCATGTCTTGAGTAGCTTCACTGTACTGCAAACCACCTCATCTGTCCTCATTATTGATCCCCCGGGCTGTTTTGGTATAAACAACCCACCTGACCTCCCTCCCTCCCTTTGCCTTTCCAGGAGGGAGACTCGCTGGGGACCATGGAAAAGCTCTGCAGACAGCTGACCTACCACCTCAGTCCACATTCGCAGTGGAGACGCCAGGGCATCATGAAGAGGAAGCCTCAGTCCTGGTGAGTCAGCTGCCAAAGGCTGCCAGCTGCCTGCGCGCACCATTTGTTTGTCCCCTGCTCTGTGCCTTCGGGGTCATTGAGGGGTTGGACGGGAAGGAGGTTGTTCCTGCTGCAGAGATCTGAGTCTACAGGTACATGGCTGTGAGCCAGCCACTGTGGGCCAGGCATCATTCATTGCAGTCAAATGTCGGCTCATCTCAGCTGTGTTTCCAGCATTTGGCAACACTGCTCTGCCAGTCAGCTGGGCGCCAGGGTGGATTCGATTTAAATCACAGTTTAAATCACTGGTCAGGAAGCCTCAATTTAATCACTGTTTTCTACAAAAAGTGCATTCTTGTTGTTGGATATAACCTTTGTTCGAGGCTACGGAAATAGGCTTCAGGGTAGCCAGCATACCTTCTACATTTCTCTTTAGCCCAATGGTGAGCACTTTGGCTATGACAATTCCATCTGTTTTGGCACAATTTTGTTAACAAATTGTCATCAGCTTAGGCCAGTTCTCAGTATATCGCTCAAAGTAGTCCACTCCTGAGTGCCATTGATCGTCTTGTGGGAAAGTCAGTTTGGTTCCTCCTGCTTTCTTCAGAGCAGCAGCTGCTGCAAAGTGGTTGTTACAGAAGTATTTTGCAATTTCAACAAAATTCTGCGCAAAATGTTTCTCTTTTGTTTCTATGGCTCCTCTTTCCTTGTGTTTATCTCCAAACACCTCCTCCTTGCCCAGATCTACTCCACCCCAACAATGCTCTATTTATTTAACTTCTTGAAACTTTGCACTTTTAGAGAGAGGTAAGCGCTTGACTCTGGGTACACGTAACTTGCAGAGACAATAGGGCTGATGGGCAGATATTCAAGTGTATTATCTCCATATACTGCTGTTAACAAGGATGTTATCTCTGGGAACACGAATCCGCAGCTTGAGACCTGAAACTAAGCATCGTAGAGATGCTTAATGGGATCTTAGACTGACCACTGAGTCCCATTGGGTAGAGTAGTTTTCTTTCATCTTTACTAATCTATAGAGGATCCCCATACGATTGGGTCCCAAATATAGTCCATGGCCTGTTGTGACCTATTTATAAAACTTTCCTAAAATGTTAAATGAATATATTGTCTCCAATAGTATGTAATTAGAAGTTATAATCCTTATTCCACGATGATATCTTTGAGCTTTAACATATCTCAAATTAAAGCTATCTTTATATAGGTTTATTTTTTAAAATAAAGCATCTTAACAAAAAAGCATTTTTTTTAATTAACCTCTGATTTAAATAAAAAAATCGGATTTTTAATGTTTTTTAAATTAATTTTTATCCACCCTGCAACAGGCACAGGGATTTCACTTCATATGCACAAGGGCTCCTGTACTACTGAGTAGCTCTCACATGTTATAAACATCATAGCTGAGTACCTATTGCTATTGGACTGAGCTGGGGGTTGCAGAACATCTTCCTTGCCAGTGGGCATGACCCTGCTGTAGAGTATAGAGTGTGCATGCAAATGCCAAGTAAGGGGGAGGGGGAGCTTGTGGTAGCCTGATCCTGAATTAAGGAGAGGGCTGGCCATCAGGTTGCTCTTGCCTAGTAATAGTGAAGAGCATGGGCAACAAGGGCTTTTTTAACATGATGAGGCTTATGCTTATATACCTGGATCATGTGTGTATCAGCAAGCAAGTTGAGGTACCAACTGCAGTCTAGCTGCATCAAGACAGAGAAGCAGGGTACGGTAGCCTGGAGCACAGTCTCTATCTCTTTATTGCCCCTGATGGAGTTTGCTTGGGTATCTGGGCCTGGCACTGCCCCGAGCTGCGCAGGTGGAGAGCCCTTGGCACAGCAGACTGCCCACCGTTTACCAGACTTGGCAGAAAGGCTGGGAGCAGCTCTGCACCAGCCTTTCTCAGAGCACTTGCTGCCTTGCCAAACTGCTTTTCATACCTTGTTTTACATGTGCCACGACCTGGAAGCAGGGCTTAACTGCAGATATGAAGATGGGCACTGGTCTTTGTAATGCTAGGTCGACCTTGCAGCATTAAATGGCTGTGTCGCACATTCACTTGCAACAATTGGGACTCGTTGGCCTGTTGTACTGCATTAAAGTTCATTTGTGTTGGAAGAGAGCCCTGGTCTGAAAGGGAACAACATCATAATGCCAGGAGAGCACTTCATACAAGCTCAGCTTTTGAACGTGCATCTGCTTGCGTTTTAACTGAACTTAGCAAGTGTTAAATTGAACATGTAACGCTACAAGCTGTATAGCAGTTGTGTTTGGGGCTATCGTTGCTTTTTTGGTTTATTTTTTTAGCGGGAAGGCCTGTTGGCTTGGGATTTTTGACTGGCTTAAGGACCTAACCGCGAAAGGGAGTGCAGTCGAAGCTGAGTATATACTTACCACCTTGAGACTCTTCTTGATTAAGTCAATGTTACTTCCTTAAGACTGATTGCTCGGATTAAGTCAATGTTTGTGAAAGAGGTCCCTTTCTGAAATCCTTTGCCTTCTCTCCATGTGCTGAATGTCAGGGAAGGCTGCACAAAAAGTCCACAGATGGGTAGATCCTCAGCTGAGAAACCGAGCCCATTATGTTCCCCATCAAAATGAACAGTTCAACATGCAGTTGGATAATCAGTGACAACAGCACTAATGAATTGGTACAGGAGAGGCTTGCTAATTAGGCATTTACTATGGAATGAGCACAGCAGTTGTTTTGTTGACACAGGTCTCAGCTTTGTGGGTATTTTGCACATGGGGAATTGTGGGCTAAAAGTGGCAATGGAGAAGGGAAGGAAAACACCTAATTAAAAGCAACCATCTTAAAGAGAAAATAAAAGAGCATCCCAGGTCCTTCAGCCCGCACTGTTGCTGTGTGTGTGTCACCTCCAGAGCCCAGAAGCGCATGGCTAAAGCAGCATGGTCAGAAACCGGAAAGGTCAGCTGTCCGACTAGCACTGATGTGGAGCCTCCAGTAAGGTCAGTTTTGCTGCGCTTGCCGTCCCAAGGCCATTGAAGGTTGGTTGGTTGCTGGTTCCTCCGCTGTTGTTGCAAGTTAAGGTGTTTCTTAACTAAATTAGAAGCCCGGCATGTCACTGAATTGGTCAGCACAAAGGTCTGGTTCAGTTAATCTGTTGCTAGAGTACCCCAGGATGGCACTGGCTTGAACATGTAAGTGGTACTTGGGGGTGTTACTGAGGGGTGTCTGCCCTGGAGGTAAATGGACCTCACAATTTTATCCATATCGACATGTGTGCAAGTTGCATGATTTAACGGTTATATGTGCACATTCCTAAGTGTGGCAGAACGATTTAACTTCAAGCCCTGTTTCACTCAGGGTTAAATCACGATTTCAGGAACGTGTACTGCTGTAAAAGCAGGCAGGCATAACAGTTGCATCGTAATGGCTGATTTAGGCTCCTGAGTGGGAACTCCTCCTCCCCTTTTGAAGTCGGGTCCGGGAACTCCTGTAGTTGTTGGAGTATTGTACAGGAGCTTGCTGCCCAGGTGGTTTGAGCACTAGAGCAGATGCTGGTCATGGACAGGAGCAGTACCATGTGGAAAGGACAGGGTGCTGGGATGAAGGCGCAAGGATTTGCCTGATTTGAGCCTGGTGTGCTAACTGGGCAGAGGACCTGGTAAGTGAAGTTTTTCCTCCGCTAGAGCCACTGGCTAGCAGTTGAACCTCCAAATATGAACTTCTGGGATTCCTTACAGGGTGCTACACTGGTTTAGAGACAGGTTGTATATGCACAGGTTGTTCATTTATTGCTGGCGCCATCCCATGATGTATTCAGGCCACTTGGTTTCAATAGTGCTGCGTGCTTTGCAGGGGCAACGACGGCGCTGCATTTCCGAGGTCCTACTGCCCCTATTCCCTAGACTCCAGGGTTTCTTGCTAATGCTGTGAAGAGAGCGGTAGCAATGCCTCAGACTGACAGACGGCGTTACCTGAACTTCTGCACAACTATCGCTCGGGCGTTGTCAAGCCTGTTTGTTTTGCATCCATTGCATGGAGGGGGCTCCTGCTCAGAGACCAGCTCTGCTCATTGCAGACAAGAGCAGGGTGGACACCCACCCCAGCTGCATGCTGTAGGTCGCACCCAGGGGTGTTCTCAGTGTGTGGGCCCAGGATAGGAAGTGGAGAGCTCGGTTGTTGGTTTACCCTAATTTCCCCCCCTAATTAGACTAGGAAGCAGCCACCTCTTGTTATCCCATTAGGGCGTACTGTAATTAAAATTATTCTGTGGCAGCGGGGAGCTCTTCAGAGCCGAAGAGACCGACGAAACCCTCTGAAACAGGCATTTACCGAGCTGGTTTTGTGCCTCTCTCTGTCTTTAATTTACTAGTCCCCTGTCTTCAGTTATCGTGTGTGCATTGTGTGTGTGCATGCCTGAGAACTAGCAGGCTTCATCTCCCAACCCTGTCATCATGTTTTACTTTCTCTTTTGGAAGAGGAAAGAAATAGCTGAGAGTTTTGACTGTCTTAATGGCTCAGAGTCATAAAAAGTCAAGCTATGACCACATGATAGCAACCCTGAGGCTGTGATGGCTGTAAGCATTGGACTTTATTGGGCATGCAGTTGTTAGCTTGTTCTGGGATTTTTTCTTTAAATGCACGTTGATGTATCCGATCGTAGTTCCGTTTTAGGGCGTGATTCAGGAAAGCACTCAGGCAAATACATAAATCCATCCTTATTCAGCAGTTCCAGTCTCTTGGCTTGCAGTGGGATTTAAGAATAGACTTGAAGCTAAGCAATTGTCAAAAATGCTTTGCTGGATAAGAAATAGTTTCCCTGAGTGAGGTCCCTTCAGACTGAATCAATTATGTCCCACGAAGAAGGCCAGAAACTGTGCATAAGTCTGAAAAACAAAATATATTGTTTCCCATTGACTTCGAGGAGCTAGATGTGCAGCATATTGAAACCTGTCTTAGGTAAAGGGCTGCGATTGATCACGACTAATTAATAGTAAATAGCAAGGAAAATCCATTAAGCTATTATGAGCATGAATTCCTAAATGATTAAAAGAAAGTCTTCTTTTGTCCTGTCTCTGTTTCTAATATTTCCACTACTCTTGCATCTAAATGCCAGGAAAATGTCAATAAGTAACACTTGATCTGAAGGCCTGTGATCCCTGGCCCTCTCCATGAATCATGTTGTTAGTGAGTGCTTGTGATAGGATTTTGATTGCGTGCACATGTGCGTGAGTCTGTGTTGGATGGTCCCTGGGCAGTGCCTCCCACAGAGTATGGCCAGCATGGCTTTGGATGTTGCTGCAGAAGATCAAATTTGCCCCTTATTTTTGCATGCCATTCAGTTACAAAGAGGAGTATCAAAGGAACTTGGCCTGTATCTGCTTTTCTTACTTATGTAGCCCTCTTCTAACTCACCTCGTCCCCTTGCCTTTCACTTAAGAGACTGGAAGGAATTTGGAAAATTGGTATAAAACAGCTGAGCTATTGGTACAGACAAAGCCCTGATTCAGCAAAGCCTTCCACCTCCAAAGTGCAAAACCCACTGCTGTCTCAGCTGTGTCTTGTCCTAGCAAATATGACAAATCTATGCTTGCAGAAAGCCCTCTGAGGGAGGCAGGCTCTTTAAAGTGTCACAGAAAATGCAATCTGAAAGGTGCCATTTTTGTGTCTTGGTGACTGTACCAAAGTAGCCAGCGAACATCTTTTGCTGACCCGCAGTTCTCAGAGCTGCAGCCCGGATAGAGGCACGAACCAGCGTCTTTCCTGCTGTCCTAAGTATCCTGCCAGGCCTGTGCTTTGAGCTGGCAACTTACCGCCTGGCTGGGCCGGGGCTTGCTCCATGGAGGCAGTCAGAGCCGCAAAAGGGCTATCTGCCCTGCGCTGCTGATATGCCCCAGGGGGTGCGAGGGGCTGGGATGCTTCAAGGTGCTATGGTCTGCGCTGTGGTAGAGCTGCTGGAGTCCACCGGTTTAGATGCCCAAGGGTGCTATTCCCAGGACCATTGGTTCAACTGGACTAACACAAGTTTGGCCAAAGTCTGGTGGTTGCATTTCCTCCCAGGTAGTTTGACTGTCAGCAAACTTCACAACACGGCAGAGATGAAGCGAAGTAGAAATGGGGCCTGGGCCAGCGGTGGTGATTCAGGAGTGACCAGCGCTTTGTCAGCCCTCTGTCCTGGCCAGCTTGCAGCTCCCCATCAGTCTGATGCAGAATTGTCCTTGGCTCTCGTGTCGGGATATTTTACTGCTGAGTGAAGGGATCCAGACAGGTTTGCACACACTTACTTGCTCCTAAGGGCATCATGATGCTTAATTATTTAATATTCCCAGACAGGCGGTAATGCTGTCTGTGATGCTTAGCTGTTGAGCCTTTCATTATTAAAACTATAAAGCACTGGTGAGTGGAGTTCTCTCTCCCCCTCACTAGGTGTCCTGATGACTCTCCAGTGTTAAATTTATGTTAAATTTATGGAATCTGTTTCTTTTCTGCTGCCTCTTTGCAGTCTACCAGGTCTCCACTTTTCTGCATGCTGCCAGCATGTGAATTGCTGCATCTGCTGTACAGGTGGAGCCAGGAAAGCATTGGTTTGTCAGTAAGCAAATGTAACCATCCTCAATTGGATGGGATAGGTGGGCAGGCAACAGTGCTGTGAGAGGGAAGCTATGACTCAGGTACAGATCCCTCTATTCTCTATAGAGCCACATCACACAAAGGGTTCTTAACTATATACAGAATGTATTTAACATATAAAGAATTATATACAACTATATATATATATATATATATATCCCCCAAAGCAATAGGCTGCAGACAAGTCCTGATGAAAGGATGTGGGCAGGGGCCTGAGGTCCTGCAGGACCCCTGCAAGATGATGGTCTTTTCAGCTGTTTGTCATCAGCTCTCTCTTACCTGATGAAGGTAATTTGTCATCGATGAAGCCAAAATCACATTGAGATTTGGTCATCTGGCCGTGTCTCCATCCAACAGGACCTGAAGCCCGTGGGACGGTGAGCTCTCTCATTACTCTGGACTGGTAATTGGCTCCTTGAGTCTTTCAAGAAGAAAACCCAATGTTTGAGGAAAGCCAGCTTTAGCCAGCAGGAAAAGCACTAGTTACTGTGTTGTTCAGACCAGGGGGTTTCTGTTATTTTACCCATTTGCCTGTGGATCGTTTTTCTGTCATGGTCTGGCACTCTGAAATCAGAATGAGTCTATGCTGTAATCCCCATTCTCCTTCTGCCCCACTTCATGTCATTGAAACTTGATATAGCTTCTGTAGCTGAACCCTGCTGGAAAACTCAGTGGGGCCCACACCGACTGGACAACATTGCAGACTGTGAAACAGGTGAATATTTTTAGCTTTGGGGGTGTTAGATCCCGACATGGGATGTTACCTGCAGAAAGTAATATCTGCTCCTTGGCTATCCGTCCCTGTCTATACCTGTCTTTGCAGTGCTGTAGAGCAGGCGTCCTTCCATGAGGCATGTGCGAACGCACTTCAAGAAGATGAGGTGTGAATCTGAACCTTCCTGAAAGGTGCATAGAGGAAAATATGTGACTTGCTAGGATGAGATCCATGGGTTAATTGGCTAGGATGAACGTGCTGGCTTGAAGTTGTTCCCATTTCACTTCTGCATGTGAAGGGGAATAAAGCATCTGTTACTGCCCCAGAGGTGATGCCTTCTCCATTCTTTCCCAGCAACTCTCTCCCATACCTGCCAGGCTGCAGCCAGCCTCATGTGCTTTTCTAGTCCTTAATGTTTCCCCGGGTCAGAGATGATCTGTATTGGAAACCAGCAAAAGAAGCACAGAGTGGGACCTGCTTATTGCTCAGATTATGGTGGGGGGACACACTCATAAAGCTGCTCTTCAAGAGGTGGCTCAGCATATGCTGCAGAAGAAGCTGGGTTTGAGTTGCCTATGTGATGATTTTTGTCCTTTACTGAGTGTTTTTACTGTGTTTTCCCACTGGTAATCACCAGTTCCAGCAAAACCACAAAGGCAGTGGCAGCTTTCACAGGAAGCTAATGGGCTGTAGCCAAAGTAACTTGCAAATCCTTCCTTAATTAGAGCATTGTCTCTCTGGTCTGCTGGGGAAGGGCTTGTGAACACTGACTCCGAGCTGCCAGGTAGCGTGCACATTGTCATCTGAGACCTGGCTTCAGTGCACGGCATAATTTGTCTGTGGCCCTGATGGCACCCTGATGGCGCCCTGATACCGTGACGGGAGAGTTATAAATGCTGGGGCTGATTTGCCTTAAAGCTAGATAACCCCACCCTATGGCCCAGCCGGACCACGCTGATCTCAGGAGCAGGTGGATCAGGTGCCTACCAAGATGCAGTCGCAGCAAGGATTTAAGCCTGGGCTGAGCACCCACAGCTCTCGCTGGAGCGCTCGGCACTCCTGAAAATTAGACCCTCAGCTGTTCATGAAATCAGGTTCAGTTTTGGCAAATAGTTTCACCTGCAACAAAACAGGGGCGGGGGTAAAGGTTTGGGACGTTCCCTTGTGCAGGGGAGGGTCTGTGTGACAGGAACGTGGGGCTGCTCAGTAGCACTTATCTTGCAGAGCAGGATGAGCACAGACTCCATGTTCACAGCCTTGTTCTTGGTTACTTCAAGACCCTTTAGCAGACGAGGTTCTTTGGGTAGATGTGATATCTTTTATTAGACCAAATAAATGGGTGGAAAAATTGCTCAAGACCCCTAACGCTAACCCTTCAAGACCCCTTGACACCTATCTGGCACTATAAAGAGGCTGTCAAGTGAGTTGGGACATGCCCTTTAGGATAGCTCAGGCACTAAGGACTCTTCACTGGCCCTACTCTGATGCCCCAACATATGAGGGGCATGGCCACAGCGATTGGCAGCACAGGTTTCTTTGGGGACCTATGGAGGAGAGTAGAAGTTAGAGCAGCCCCGAGGCCCTGACTTAGCCCCAGAAACAGTGAGTGCAAAAGAGGCTTTGAACTACCTTTTGAAGAGGGGAGCTCTTCAAAACAGAGCAAGCATTAGTGTTTGGAGTGCAATTTTATCTCCAGCCAAAAAGAAGTGAGATGGTCGCAGTCCTCTTGCTGCGCGGCAGTCGGGTGGTTCTGTCCCTGCTGCAGCTGGGGATGTCGGTCAGGTCGGTAGTTACTTCTGGGACCAAGTAAAAATCCTGCCAGCTTCTCTTAGACACAGGGTAAGGACGTGCTGCACCAAATTAATAAACTAAACTGAGTGGTGAAGAAATCCAGGTAGCTGTAATTGGTCTTGCAGCTGCTTTCTCCAGAAGCACTGTGAATAATTACAGTGGAAAATTGCTTTCGTATGCCGTCTGCTCAGCCTTGGCTACAGGTAATAATAGAAAACGGAGAAGAAAGAGAAGGACGGTTGTACAGGATGGAGGGAATTGGATTAGTCCTTCGGGTCAGTCCTGCCATGGCACAGCTGTGAAAACCTTCCCACCAGTGCTCAAGGTCAGGCAGACGTCTCTCAAATTGGCAGCAGCGTGTCAGGACACTGTGATGTGAGATCGTTTCAGTTGCCTCCTAACTCAGGAATCCCTTTCAGCAAGTGTAGCAGGAAAGCATGCGGACACCTCCAGAGTTGGCTGCCCTACTTTCTTTTATTGTCCTGTTGGGTAAACCAGAGCTGTGCTAAATAACCTTGTTTTTGCCCATTACAGATCTGTCTGTGTCTCTCACGTGTTGTCTGCTTCTGCACGTCCTCATCTGAATTGCACGTATTTCTATTATAGACACGCAGGATGAAAAGGAGAGTTCCCTGGCCCTGTCTGGTGGTGCAGCCAATGGCAGGCTGATGAAAACAAGCCTGCAAAAGCAATTTATGCATCCCTGACTGCGCCTAAAGACTTGATTACAATTCTGACGTTTAACTAGCGAGCCCTGAATTAAAGCCTGGAACCTCCTCAAGTCTCCTGCTGCCAAGCACTTGCCTCTCAAAATAAAGAAAAGCAAGGCTGCTGTAATTAAAGCACAGCACATTTGGGTTGCATTAGGGGCACCGGCTTGTGGTTCCCTGGGGGAAAGCCCGCTGGCCCCTCTGGAAAACTGCCTCTTTTTGTATAGCGCTCCCCCCCTAAATAACATGCCAAAACAGCCATGGCCAGAGGTATTGCTGCTCTTTGGTTTTGTGGCTGAACTACCATTGCACCACGGAAGACGAGTTGCGAGTCAGAGCCCCTCCATTTTATGCTGTATATGAACACAGAAGAAAAAGATGCTGCCTGCCTCAAAGACTTTACAACTCTCTCATTTACCGGTGCAATGTGGCTGACTTCTGAAATACTCAGTCTCTAGCCCAGAGCTAAAACAAAGGAATTAGGAGTTGGAGTCTGGGCCAGATCTTTCAGTCCTTCCTCACTCACAGCTCCCATTGATGTCTCAGTGCAAATGTGGGTGAGGACGGCAGACTCTAGAGGGTAACAGTTTTAACACGAACACCCTTTCCTTGGGTGGCATGATCACTGTTGTGATGGGCCGAGCAGAGGTGGGGGAATGGCACCACGGTAAACTGCTCTTTGACTTGCAGCAGAAGGAAAAGGCGCCAACTTTCCTCCATCCTTTCCCCGTCTGATGCTGAGTTGAGTGCGTGCATTCCCTGCTCCCAAATTCCCGGACGTCTGTCTGCTTCCCCCACGGCTGTCCAGATTCCCCACCGCCTCGCACAGGATCAGCACGTGTTCGTGGGACTGACTCAAGCAGGCGGAAAGGCAGCCACCGGTTTCAGTGGGTGTTGGTTTAGCCCTTGTGTGTCGATGTGATTTGTGTAATTCAAGTGTGGAGGCTGACAGTGTTGTGGGAGCTGGCAGTTTAGCCAGGTTCAAAATGGGACTGGACACATTCTTGGAGGAAAGGGGCATCGGTAGCTATTGAGCACGTGAGTTCGGGCTACAGCCTCTGAGTTGAAACTGCCTAGACCTTCAATGCTGGAGGCTGCAAGGAAGGAACAGTGGAAAAGAATACCCGGTCATACCCAATTCGGTCTCCCTTTCAGCATCCCTTTCTGCCACTGTGTGACACAGGATAGCGGGCAAGATGGACCTATGGTCCGACCCAGTAAATGGCAGTCCTTATGTCAATAGAGGAACGTCCCTTTTCGGTTTCTAAATCCCCTTCGATTTGTGTAGTTCCTTGAAAGAGTTGAAAATATCGCCCTGCCTTATGAAAAACCATTGTCAAGTGCTTTTTCCCGTCGTCGTTTGTTTAATAAGGCATTGTTGCTTATTCTCCAGAGTATTTTGGTGGACACTGCTGAATTACGGCATTAATGCAACGTGGGGAGTTTTGTTTAAAACAAAATTACTGAAGAGGGAGAAGTCCCAAGAGGAGCGGAGTTATTTTCAAAGTCAGTGAAAAGACACTTTTTTGGGTGGCAGAGTGGACTGCTTTTGAAATCCCCCCATGCAATGAAGCCAGGGTTCACTGGCATTGTGCTCGTGTCAGAGACCTCCCAGCAAAAGTGGCTCAGCAGCAAAAGTGAAGTGGACTTGAACAAGTTTCCCCAGTGGAATGGAGGGAAGTGTGAAAAGCAGCAAAATGGTGCGAGCGATTTCAAGTCAGTTGGATTTTTGAGGCAATTTGATGAAGCTTTGGCATGCTTTTGAGTATAACATCTCAGGGTTAACAGCTAGATAGCAATGATGAGGGCTGCATGTGGTAGTGTTTAGCCCCGGTGAAGCAGAAGTCAACTCTGCAATGAAATCTGCTCCTAGGAATGTGTCCGACAATGGGGATTCAGAGGGAAGATGGGTTTGTTGTTTCTCTTAGTAATACTGGAGGGGAAACATGCTGACCTGCGACTTCCTCTGGAGTAACCTCGCCCAACTCTCCCACAGCCCTGCATGTGAAGCCTTGGCAAAAAAGATGCTAATTTAGAGGATCTTGATTGTTTAATAGCCCGCGTTGTTATGGAAGGGATGTGCCTGCCTGGGACAGCTGTGAGATAAGGGCCTTAGGGGAAAGCAGTATTCTTCATCCGTGCTTGAGTTTTACGAGAGCAAGATTACAAATGCTTTGGATTAACTCCTCACCGCAAGAATGGCCCTTCGTTAAAAAGCAGCGTGCTTACTTAGAGCCAGTGGTTTATACCTTGCAATTAAACATATGCAATTTCTGTAGGGTTCACAAGTTTTGTGTATTTGACTTGTTGAATACATGCGTTTTCCAGTTGGCTGATCTACCCAAATTGTGTGACCCCTCATTAACTCCATGGGTGAGATCTTGTCCTTATCCAACCAAAACTTTGATGGGCTTTCCCCGGGTGTTTCCCTCATGTAAGAACTGAGGATGGATCCCAGGTGCTACAGTTCATGATGTGGACGCAAGTACAAATCCACGAGTTTCCTTATTACACATCTCTTTGTAACCCTTCTGCCTAAAGGCTAAACTCTGTTCCCTGTGTCAAAGGCCAATACCAAAGACTTAGTTGGCTCTGAGCACAGGGAAGGTACATTTTCCTTGCTTTGAATTCAATGTTGTGATGTCTTGCATCTCTGCAACTTTGATTTTCCTCTCCCTAAAATGTATCCATCCTTTACAGGCAGCCAACTCACTTGCATGGGTTTTTAGGGCAGTTCCCTCCTTCGTTCCAGACCCATATACCCTTCCTTGTGTAGTTACACTACTTTGCTCACACAGAGTTTTCTTTCATCTCCCCTTAACCATTTGTGTTCAGCTGGTAAAATGCATCCCCACTGTACTGTGTATTAATCCAAGGTGGCGTTCGCACAGGCATTACTTTAGGAGAGCAGAACTCCATGTTCATCGCTCAGCAGACTGTTTTCATTTACTGTGCCAGGAGTTGGTTATGTCACATCCAAATTCCAAGTCTGAAAACGAGCTGGGTCCTGCAGAGCCCAGAGGGAGCAGGAGGATGAGATGGAAACTGAAATGACAGTAGTTTTCAAACATGGCCTGGTCCTCTCCTCCCGTATCCTTGTGCAGCCTCATGGGCTTCACCAGGGGTCCATGAAGGTGAAGAAGTGGAATACATTGGTGGTCAGCTACGTATTATCTGTAAAGTAGTTTGGCTTCCCTTTGGGATTGGAGGTACTGTCATTATCAGAAATCAAGCCACTCCTGTAGGAACTGAACCAGGGCTCAGTGAGCCTTTCTCTCCCACAGAAATGTTGGAAGCCCTTTGACCTGGGTTCTTCCAAGTGAACTAGACAGTGCCCTTGGAGATATTGCTTTAGGGAGCCATCCTGGCCTGGATGGGTAAATAGGATAGAAGAGATGTCCTAACACACCTCTGACTTCTGGTATTCTTGGAGCAGCCACCCTGCATCTTCTAATCAAGACCAGTAGAAGAGGATGGGAATGACTATTATCGGAAGGACTTGGGAGTTTTATCGGAAGGACGGGGGTCTGGGAATCAGGACTGTGAGAGCCTATTCTAGGACCTGCCGTAGACCCGTCTTCTCGAAACCTCTATTTCCTCATTTTGAAAATTGGGCTCTTGACCTCACCATTGGTGACACACTTGGGATAGCCAGGGATGGAAAGCGTGCCTACACGCCTGCATGCCGAGTGATGGTTATCATAACACCCTTCCTCCAAGCTTTGAAGCTTTCTGAGATGTCCCCGACTGTGCTGAAAGCCCTCTCCCATTTTTCCTGATGATGGCCCAGTGCTACCCGTGTGTTGCATGCCCGACCAACTGCCTGTAGACACCCTTGGATGGCAAGAGACTTCAGGATGCCATTTCTTGATTCTGCTGCAAAGATGAAGTAGCTCTTCACCAGGGAAGGGGGTGGCAGCCTCACCCAGCTTATTCATAGATTCATAGGTTGTAGAGTCGGAAGGGACCACGAAGGATCATCGTGTCTGACCCCCTGCCCCTGGCAGGAAAGAAGACCAAGGTCACACAACCCCAGCCAGGTGCCTATCTCGCCTCCTCCTGAAGACCTCCAAGTTAGGTGATAGCACCACCTCTCTTGGCAGCCCGTTCCCGATTCTGGCCACCCTTACTTTGGCTCATCATTTGAGTCGCATTGTTTTTCTGTGGCTCTGACAAGAGCTTTATGTCTGGCTATCTATCACTTTTCTCTTGAGAGAGGTTCCTAAACTAGCTCAAATGGGGTATAAAATGCAATTCCCTGAGACAAGGGAAATATTTAATCATAAAAATGTCTTGCACAGAGCAGAATTATCATTCGAACTGTGAACATCATGATGATGAATGTAGAGAACAGCAATCACATTTTTTTCTCTGTTGTGCAGTATCTAATTTTATGGGGTAAACAGTCTTTATTCCCCTACGTTGGAGGTTTTGTGTAAGTGGTTGGAAAGGGCCCAAACAGACTATTACCAGGCAAGAACACAACTCCCATGGGCTGAATTGCAGAACTGCTTGCCCTGAAAGCCTCAGCCTCCCCTGTTAGCCTGATTTCTTTTCCTGTTTCAGGCAAACTCTTCTTGTCTCTCTGACCACCACCTTACAGTCTCTAATGTGTTCATTTGCCACTCCTGTAGGAACTGAGCCAGGACTGCTTGAGCCTTTCTCTCACAAAATTGTTGGAAGCTCTTTGACCTGGGTTCTTCAAAGTGAACTAGACAGTGGCCTTGGAGATATTGCTTTCGGGAGCCATCCTGGCCTGGATGGGTAAATAGGACAGAAGACACGTCCTAACACACCTCTGACTTCTGGTATTCTTTGTGCAGCCACCCTGCATCTTCAAATCAAGACCAGCAAAAGAGGGTGGGAATGAGTGTTATTTGAACTGTAAGTGCGGGTATTCACATACTTTCGATTGATCGTAGTCCTCTTTTGCGGACCCCTTAGACATAGTCTGTGGACCCTCAGATGTCCGTGGACTACAGATTGAAAAACTACCGATCTAGATGAGCACCCCTGCGAGAGAAGGAAGTGATATTATCTCCATCTTACAGATGGGGCATTGAGAGACAAAGAGACTTTTCCCAGAGGCCCACAACAAGCTTGTCACAGAGCAGTGACTTGAACCCAGGTCTCCCAAGTCCTAGCTCAGCACCCAGCCCACTGGATCACGTTTGCTTTCTCTATCTGTGAAGGCTAGTGCCACCAAGAGCATCAACCCAACCACAGCATGAAGCTGGACGATACAGTATACGTTTGCCAGCAGGGTCAGCCGCAGGTAGTGGGATGGGTTGTTGCAGGCACGTGTTGCAGGCCTGTTACATGCCTCCCCCAACCCTCGTATCAGTAGCTTCTCTCTCTGGTTTCTATTCAGCTCTTGGGGAAGTCAACAGGAGTCCTCCCACTGACTTGGATGGGAATGGGATCAGGGACTGGAGTGCTGTGAGTGAATGTCTTTCTCAAAGAGGTGTTTCCACTTGACAGGAGGTTTAGCGCTTGTTACAGAAACCATTTGATGCAGGAGATTAAGATAATGATTAGGAAGCTCTGTGCTGCTGCTAAACAAATTACAGACATAACTCCTGATATCTCTGTTTCCTGTCTCAGTGTATGTGCCCAGGAAGCAGGGAGGTGGACTTCTCTACAGGCCATTGCAAGGATTTTTTGAACGGGTAGGGACTGGGATATATTAAGAGTGGAGAGACAATCCTCCTCTTCCTTGTTGGTTCTTGTACCCTTCCCTTCCAGTAGTGCCAGTCAAGCACATATTTATATTCGTGTTGCCGGAACCTGATTGCATTACTCCTTTACCACAACTGTTGCAGTTCCTTGGCCAGGTGAGGACATGCTCTATTTGACCCTTGACTTGATTTCTGGCTTCCTGTTTAACAGAGACCTGTGCTTCTGGGAGTGAAGCCTGTGCGCTCTAATATGAGGAAAGATCTATTTCTGGCGCTCTAACAGATCATATATTGGAATAGGTCAATCATCGCACTAGCAAAGCAAGAAGTGCGATTCCAACAAGATATAAAATGCTTGCTAGGTGGCTGTATCTGAAGCCATGCACTTGAGTAGACAGGAGTAAGATCAAAATGAATATTCGAATTCACCAAACCACAAGCAAACCATCCCCTACTTCCTCCCTCGGCTCCCATCCCGTAGAGCGTAGCCAGGATTGGCAAGGCGGTATGCAATGCCACTTCTGTCTAAAGGGCTATGAGCCTACACTGCAGATGCTGAGAAGCTGTGGGGATCGCTCTGCTGTTAGTTTCTTGATTCTTTTCCCATACGCTCTAATTACGCTTTGTCCTGAGCTGTTTGAGTCTTATGTGTATTTACTGAGTTCCCTTGGTGTGAAACCACAGAGAAATTGCTATTTGCAGCCAAGTACCGTAACTCAGTGAGAAAAGCACTTAGTACATGGCAACCCTAGCATAATAGGTACCTTTCAATGTAATGTGTTGATTACGGGCTCATACCAGATGAATTAAGTGAACAACCATAGGGCTGTATCCTAACAGGGACCAAGAATGCTGTTTCCCGTTTCAGCATCCACCCGTGCATATACCGGTATGTGTGTGTTGAGCCTCTTGGATCACTTTTCCACTTGTACCAGATGTGAACAAGGCAGCAGTTCAAGGAAGTAGCCTTTATTTCTCCAGTCTGTGACCTGCTCACTCAGGGCTCACTTAAAAGGTGTTCTAGCTTTGCTCTCAGCGAGGCGTGGGGCGCGGAGCCCATTCGAACGCGCAGTCTGTGCTTCTTTACCTGCTGGGTTACACCTTGGGAGCGCTCGGGAAGATGCATTTCCTTCCACTGAAGGTAACTCTAGCTACCTGCCTCAGCGCTCAGCCCTTGCATATAACCACCTTGGGCTGCGACATCCCTGCTCCAAAGTTCCCTGTGCGCAGCAGGACACAGAAGAGCCTGCGTCCTCAACCTCAGCCCCCGCTCGCAGACTTCTCTCTCTCTACTGTACGAGCAGCTTTCATGCCTTCAAAATACTCCCCCAGAAGATGTTTGGTAAGTCGGGAGAATAACCAATTCCCCCGCAGCAAGTGGCTCTGGACAGTGGTGGGGCTGTCTCCTGCCAGCCAGGCAGACTGGGTTCCTTCTCTGCTCTGCCTCTTCCCTGCTGCAGCTGGGAGGTCCTGAGATCTGGCGGGCAGATCTGCTTCTCTCCAGCATTAGGCAGGCCTGGCTTCAAGGCCATTCGGCAGGTGCAAGGTGGTCTGCAGGAGTCTGTGTGAGGGGGGGGACCAGAGCTGCTCTGAGCTTGCCACTGCATCCTCAAGCCTGCGCAAGGGGACCCTACCAATCTTGTATCTCAGCACCACGGAGGCCAGTGGCTGAACTATCAGGGCCAATTTTGCTCTCATCAGGTTTGACCTCAGGACACAGGGAGCCCTCTGCGGAGTGGGGCTCGGGGCATACAGTGAATTTCACTGCCTGCGCCGTGGCACTGCACCGCGTCACCTGCCTCTCCACTACCAGAGGAGAAGTGGGCAGGGCAGTTCAATTGGATTGGTGTTGCTGGGCTTGGGGTGTCGATTCTCCCAGCCTTCTGCCCTGTCTATTTGAAGCGTGTCCTTCTTGGCCTGCCTGTTCCACCAGGGAGCCTCCAGCAGCTTTTTAACAGAACTCATTTTTCTTAACGAGGCATGTTTCTTTCCGCGGGTGTCTTGGTGACCTTGCAAAAGGGGTTTTGACCACAGTTTTTCACTGCGCAGGATGGAAGCAGGTATTTCATTGAGAGCTGTCTATGAATAATTCAGTGCTGCTGGAAGATGGCATTTCAGTACCCACATCCAGCAGAGACAGTGTGCAGGGCCCTTGGTTTGGGCTCTCTCACGTCTCACTGCGAAGGGAAACGAGGAGAGCATCGTTAGTGGCATAAAGAGCAGTGGAACGATGTGAGCTCCAGCAGCCTGAGCCTGGGGCTAACAGCCCATGCTGTGTGATTTAACAGCACCTGCGATGCTTTGAATATTCACTCTGATTGATGCTTCATCTGCAAAGACGGGAGCCGGGAGGGTGGGTTAAGTTACTAGATGCATAGCTTGAAGATGTGCAAATGTGAAGTCAAGTCAAGGAAGCAAGGGGCTCGTGCCAGCTAGCATCCGCTCTCTTTCTGGTGCCCAAGCAGCTATCGATGCCAGTAGTGGGTAGATCTGTGTCTTCCTTGCCCACATACGAATCTTCAAATGGATCTTGTGGGGTGGGAGAACCTGATCCTTATGATTTAACGAGACACGGTTCTCTGGGTAAATCCAGTACCTTTTATTAAACCAACTATTAGTGCTTGATCTAGCTTTCGTGTAGAAGACCAACTGTTAGTTGGTTTAATAAAAGAGATTGGATTTACCCAGGGGACCTTGTCTGCCTATGTCCTGAGACCAACACGGCTACAACCTACACCGTATGATTTAAGGAGGTGCTTTTGCAGAAGGGCTCTGCCACGGAGGGGCGCACTGACTGGGACTTGTCACACCGACGGCTTTTATTGCCAGGCTGGTAACGTCCAGGCAGATCTGAGAGCCTGGAGACGGGAATCAAGTTTCAGAAGGGGAAATGTACGGTGCTGGATTGGCGCTGGCAGGTATTTTGTTAAATGCCTGTTGCATCTCTGTAGCGAACAGCAACTGGCTTAAGGATCCTTAGAAGCCCTCTGTGTAATGAGAAGTTAAAATTAATTTTCTTCAGATCATCATGGTGTGACAAAGATGGCTTTCCTCAGTGGATGAAGGCAAACTGTAGCTAATTACAGAAGAGACCCAATGTTTCGTTAACATAATTATTTTAATTCTGTTAAGGGGAAGGGCAGGCACCGGGGGAAATATTCTCTAACCTCACTCCTTGTCAGGCTGCTAACGTGTCAGCCGTCTGCTGCTTCTGCTCTCTCATTGCCTTTTTCTTCCTGCTTCTCAGTCCCCCTGATCTTCCCAGTGGTTGCGATTAGGAGAACATCTGTACCGTTTGCTTTGAGATTATTTGAATAAAGCTCCTACGCGCTGATGCATTTTCCCACCTATTCTGATAGGACCTGGATCTCCAGGTGGATCAGAGCTGAGATAATGCCTTGAGGAGAGCTGAATCTTGAATGATGTTCCAGGTACTGGTGGGTACAACTTTAGCAGCTTATGGGTTATACTGGGTATAACTGGGTGTTCTACCTGTACTGCTGGGCAGCGCGGCAGCAGCCTGCTTTTGAAGTAGTATTGTGAGTAACATGGCAGCCTGCTTTTTCTAGTATTAAAGGGAATGCAGAAGCACGCTAGCCAAACACGTTCCGCTTGCTTCCTAGTTCGCTTCAGTGTCGGTATCTCCTTTGAGGGTCATTCTTGCGTCAGCAACACCTCTATCATCCTGGTTGGGAGGATAGTTCAGTGCTTATCCATCACCACTTGACACTTCCAATCAAAACGGTTATGACTACTCTTAAAATGTGGGCTGGCATCAGATACAATCGGGGGTAACCGTACATACAAATGGGCATTTAAGTATCTGAATTTGCAATCTGGGGTTCAGCCTGGACTCCCTTTGGCGCACACAGGATGTGTTGCACTGCGCTGTGAAGAATGGGATGGAAAACATGCAGTTGCCTGTGCAAAGGAACGATTTGGCTCCGAGTGTGTAAAGTTATAGGAGCAAATGGTTTTGGTGCACTGTTCAACCCAGGGTAATTTTGGCAGCCTGTTGAGGTAAGTTGGATGTCTGCCTGCGTAGTTATGCCCACAATCCAGATTCTTAAATGTACTGTTGTACTCACTCTAATTATTTGCAGTCATGTGCTTTCAAAACCTGATCCAAGTGATCTGTTTAATTGGGTTAAGATCTCCCTGCTGGGTTATCAGCTGGAGTTTGAACCCTGGATCATCAGCTCTTCAATAGTGCCCTCTCTTACTTGACTGAAAGATGGGAGAGAATATTCACCGGTAGCAGAAGTGGGCTGTTATCCACTGGGTCAGCAGAGAAACGTAACACATTTTGCCAGTGCATTACAGCATCATACATGTGTTTCATGTAACTTATTAATAAAACGTTGATCTATGTGATATTTCTAATCCTAGTGGCTACATGGTTGGCGGGGGGAGGTGGACGGCACAGGCACGTACATGAGTCTACCAGTGTTGATGATTCAGCCCAAACAGCTCATACAAGAGGGCAAAGAAGAAAAATAAGTTGTTTTTTCTTGGACCAGACAAAAGGGTGATTTGATGTAAGAGATCAGCGTGCAAAAATTAAACAGCTGCTCGTTGTTGGTGGGAACAATCTTTTGACATCCCACTCTTCAGTTCTTCAAGGCCAAAAGGCAGTCCTCTCCTGGAGGAACGCCGATGGTGGAGCCGTTACTCGCATTGCTTTCTCTGCCTGCCCTCGTGTCTCTGCAAAGCTTTCAGAGAACAAGAGAGGGCTTCATGGAGGGAAACATGCAGCATGAATCATGTGGGGTTTTTTTCCTTTGAAAACAAAAGGAGAATGAACGTTTGCAAGAAAAAATCCAAAGCAGCTGCCCCGGGTTTGTAGGCGAGCAATAAGCAGCAGTTGTAGCTACTGCAACAAATGATCGGTTGAGAACTGCAAATACAAACCCGCTCACAGTGGGAGGGCACTGAAATAAGAATTGTGTTGCCTGAACAGTGTGTGTGTGTATATGTGTGTGCATGTGTGACAAACGTGAACAGGAGGAGCTCTGTGAACAGGAGGTTTAGGAGAATTTACTTAAAGCACAGTCCCAAATTGTTCAAAATCTCGTACGTTTGTACAAATGCCGAATCTTGTCCCCATGTCCCACTGCTGCGGGTGGAGGGCAGTGAGGAGTGCGCCACATAGTAGATACAGGCAGATCCGTGACAGGTCCCACGGTTTGATTTCTTTGGGGGGGATGACCGTTCTTAGGACAGCTGACGCGCTTGTTTTAGTCCTTGACCAGGCTTTCACTGCAGCACTTCCAGGTCTCCATCTAGCTGTTCCTGCTGTATCTGTATTAATCAAGTGATTACCGTTGCAAGCAGGCTGCAAGTGGGAGGCAACTAACTTCCCAGTGCGTGTACTAAATACAAACTGCTGTCTACTTACACCCTGGTGCTGGTTGGTACGAGCCCTACCGGGGCTCGACACAACTTTTTCCCATAGCAGCAGCAGCAATAGGGTAGTTTTTTTCCACAGCTTTCTTTTTTTTTTTTAATTGCTCTAAAAGCAGTAGAGGCTCTGTCGATGTGCTTGTTGCACCAGACTTTCAGGAGAAGCTGCACTAAGAGGACTGAGGATGGGAATTTGATCTTTGTGCATTGCCATGTGGCTACACTTAAGCATTCAAATTCCAGCCCATTTTAGTCCAACGAAAGTCTCCTCTGGAAATATTAAGTGGTCGCCCTTAAGAACTTAAATTAATTTGTGCCTGGCATCTAATCTTCCCCCACCATGACGCTGGTTGTTAGAAAGCCCCAGACAAGGAGGAGCCTTGGATCTGTTTGCTGTGAAGAGGTGGCTTAGCATGAGAGTGCTGGAACTGCTGGGAGGGACAGAGCTGACACCAGTTGATCCTAAAGTGACCAGTTGATCCTCCAATGCAACAAGAAGGCCAGGGCTGAAGAAATGAGAATTTATCCGAGACCAAGAAAGATAGTGCAGAAAAGCAAGGGAGGAATTAGCGTGTTGCAGATAACTCCCTTACGTGTCTGTTGTTTGGGACCTGCCCTGTGACTTCACAGAGAATGTGGTTTGTCTCCTGGGGACAGCCGTGTGATATCGCCGTGGCTAACGGTGCAGCAGTGGCAACAGGTCCCCATACAGTGCAGACTCGGCACCATTAGAAATACATTCTGCACCACCCACCGCACCCTTTGTCCTTTGTCTTTTCCTCACTTTCCTCCTCTGAGGCATTAGGCTGTGACTGATTAAGCAACTCCGTTAGCTTCGTTAATGAACCCAGCAGCCCACGCACTCCCTCTCTCTGCTGAGATAATGAAAAGATCTGGTAAACTGTCCTGAATGTGGCAGCTCTGCTTCCTACCATGCTGTGTTTTCCTCTCCCTCCCCACGCAGCCTGGTTGTTTCAGTTGATAATGTCCTGACCTGACAAAATGAGAATGAAACAAATTACATTGCAGGGATTTAGCTGCAACCTGTTAAGAACAATAATTGTAGAAGGTACAGTTTTCCCTTCATTATGTCAGAGTGAAGACGTAGTTGAGACGACAGAAGACCCAGCATGGCCCACACCTTGTGTGCATAGACAGAGATGTGGTGAAAGTCTGTCTGTGTATACTGTGAGTGCTGGCAGACCTGTGCTCCCCGCTGTAACTCATGGCACTTTGCAGAAAGCGCCATGAGTTACAGCGTCCCCTGGACCCAACAGATGTTTGCTTTTGGGTCCAGGGGACTGGGGGGTCGACCTCCAGTTTGGAGCAGCTGTATGTCTTCAGCTGCTCTCCCATAGCCCCACATCTCTCTCTGCCCAGCTCCGGTGCCGTCTTCAAAATGGGGCGGGGGGAGCTTGGTTAGGGTTTACCCAGCCTGTGCTGGAGGGTAGAGCAGGTGGATTGCAGCCCCCCCACTTTGAAGGGTGGAGGGCTCCAGTCCACCTGCCCCACCTTCCAGTGTAGGCTGGGCAAACCCCAGATGGAAGTCCCTCCCCTCCCGTTCTGAAGACAGCACCTGGGGCGGGGCTGGCCTGCGTCAGCTCAGGCCTACTCCTGGCCTGCAGTGACACAAGTTAATGAAGGTGTTTCACTTTGGAGTACATTCATCTGAACCCTCATGTAATGGGGGTCACGTGATCAGGCACTTCTAAAGCACTTCTGTCAGGGCACAGCTGCTGAGCGCTCCAGGGGCCGGATCGTGCAACAAGCCGTCACTTCTGTCAGTACCCTATATTTCTTGTAGCATACACCTGATCTCCCTCTGACCTTTCTGTGCTTCCCTCTGGCTCTGAAGACAGTTTCTCTGAGGCAGACACAAAGGAAGCAGAGTGCTTCCTCCCCTGTAGTGGCTAGATCTCCTTTTGGTCCCCTACAAAATAGCTCAGATCCTTGGAGTATGGGGTGAACACAATTTGTAGCAGTCTGTCAAGGGCAGTGACAGAACATCCAGTAACTAGGATTGATTATGATATCTTGTCAGAATGGATAGCAGTGCCATACACATACCTTGGTTATTTCATTCTAGTGTTGTAGAGCTCAGTGTTGGATGCAGAGTCAGTCTCCTTTATATTTTCTTTATAAGGAGTAGAAGGAACCTGTTCTTTTGGGCATTGCGCAGCTGAGTTTTGTCTGAGTCGCATGGATTTGAACAGCAGTAGTGTTTAGCATAGGGGCTATTAGAAATCCTCTGTAGTTACAGGCTGGCTTATAGCACGACAACGTTATCTTTGTAAGATGGATAACCTGGGGCTAATCCTACACTTCTGCATCTCAAGGCTGGCCAGCCATGCTAGCGCTTTCATTTGCAAATGAAATAAACCAAAAGAAGCCTTTTCTTAAAGGTGCCTTATTCTGTTTTTTAAATGCATATAGCTTTATTAAAACACGTCCACTGTGCCCAGCACCCCATGACCGTGGGAAGGACGTAACGAAAACACCGTTGTTCTGGCCGTGAGAACAGACCGTGATGTTACAGAGAGAAGGGCCTGCGAGGTCACTAGTCATCACTCATAAGTCAGAAACTCGCATGGGGGAGAAAGGGTGTTTCATGCAAAAGGAGAAAAATATAAATCCACCGAACAACAGACGTCTTGAAAGAATGTCCTAAGCCATGTGAAAGCAAAAATAATAGTGCGCTCTTTATAGACTACGGTGATATGAAACAGTGTGTTAAACTGTCCTGTGTTGTGATACAGTAGGTTTCTGCTAAATAAGGAGGTAATGAAAACCTAGGTCTGATGTACAATAGGGATGATGCCAGAGCCACCAGATTTGGAACTGGATCCGGTTTTTGGCCTAAGTACTTGGAGATGTTTAGATCAGTGGTTTTGGTTTGACTCCAGGTTGGCTTTGGACATTAAGGAGGAGCAAAGAAAATGTCAGACGATGCCCTTTCTGCTTGCTATATGAAAGGGCAGAAAGGGCTCCGATACAGTAAGTTAAACGGAAGTCTCCGGTTTCAGATCACCGCAATTCACTGAATGTTGTTCTCTCTAAAATTAAAATTACTCTGCGGGAAGAAACATGAGTTCACAACAAGAAGGCCTTTTTTGGAACTCTTTTATTTTTCTGTTACAGGCTGCAGCAATTAGCCCTCATCTAGAATACCTTACGAAGGGAACTTTTTTAAACCATGTGTTTTAAATTGAGACGTTTGTCCACAGGTATAAAACAAGCTAAAAATACGAATATGAAGGTGTCCGTGGAGACAGATTAAATATAAAAAGCTAAACCAACATGGTGAAATTCTCCTCTCCATTACACCGTGGCATCTCCACTGTAATAATTGGGATAGTGCTACTGTACTGAAGAGTAGACTTCATCCCAAAGGGTTTAATTTACATCTCCAATTGCTAACATATCATTCTGAATTACACCAAACCATTATGATTATTCACACAGCGCATCCCTCTCCCTAATAGAAAAGTAAAACTAATCTACAAAAGGGAAGTGACAAAGAGCTGCAATTGGGTTAGAGCCCCAGGCTGTTTGGGCAGCTTCACGATGGTCTTTCTTACTTCATCTTTCCATCTCTCTGGTCTGTGACAGGCCGATAGAGAGCTATTCTGAAATAACGGATGTAAGCAGGAGCCAGAATATCGCTGGGGGTGTCTTGCCTGTGCTTCTGCAGTGACCTTGCTACCCACCTCGTTCTGCCTTCAGAAAGGTCTGTGTATTTCTGCTCCATCACGTGCAGCCTTTGGGTCCCAGTTACCCCAGACTAGCTTAGGCAGAAATAATTCCTTCGGAGAGTGGGAAGACAGAGAGAGAGCAATCCTTTGGTGGCTTGCACGTGGGGAAGGAACAGCGAGTAGGTGACTGGGTTCTGGACCATCCCAGTCCATGAGTCCCTGGAGCATCGGGGCTCTTTGGCCCGGCTCAACTGACAGCGGTCCCTGCCTTTCACTGATGAGCAGACTACGTTGCTGAGACATGCTGCAAGGCTGATGCTGGGGCTAAAAACGCGGCAGCAGCAGTTCTCAAATGGGGGTGGGTTTGCTTAGAGAGGCAGGGTTACTGGAATGACCTGCGGGGCAAGGCAAATGAAATTAAGTGCAAGCACATTAAATGCCTTTTGTGGAGCTAAAGGTTAATTGCTGTAAGTCCAGAGTATTGTACTCGGATTAGGAAACAGTTCAGCTAGATGCTATTTAAGGCAGACAAAGAGGTTGCCGTTACGTGCGTTTATCACTGATGCTCATGAAGTACATGGGATCTCCTGTGGTTGCTCAGTTGAGGGCTGTCATCTTTGTTTTCCCCGAGTCATTGGGAAGCAACACTCTGAAGAATACCCTCCGCTGGGATCCTGCAGCAGGCTGAATGCTGTGAATACATCTTCCTAGCAGTGCCAAGGCAAGGCTTCGTTGCTCCTGGTTGCCTGGTATCTGGAGTTTAGAGGCAGGAAGCTGGGTGATGAGTAACTTTAATTAATCTGGCTGAAATGAGAAGCTACATCAAGTTGTGTATTTCGTTATTGGTTATTACCTAAGCTGCAGCCGCCCAAACCCACGGAGAAGTTGTTGAAAGAGGGATGTGGTGCAGCTGGGAAGCGGCGACTGAACGTTCAAAGAGCCAAGAGCAAATTGGTTGAAGGGAGGTTGATTGGTTGATTGGTCTGACTTGTCCCACCATCGTGGCGTGTCTGTGTGCATGAGCAAATGAGGTTGCTTTCCAGTGGCAGCCACAGGGCTAGCATAGGAGGCCTGCTACGAGTTACAGCTAATGACGTTTCCCTTTAGCCCCGGGGGTAGTATCTTGGTTTGGGTGCTGGTGGAGCAGGAGTTTAGTTCTGGCTCCCAAAGAAGAAGCACGGTGATGTGTCTGCCAATTCTCTTGACAGCATCTGGGCTCTTTACATTGGCTCCTGCTGATGAATCGTACTATTAAATCCTCCTCCTCTGAGAGAAGCTGGTGACTGACAGGGCTGACGTCCAAAGTCCGTCCCAAGGTGGCTGAGATGCACCTGTCCCCCCAGCAGCCATAGCTATGGGACCAGGGCCCACAGCCACCTGCCCCCTCTCCCCCAGGAGCACCTGAGCCCCAGCTGGCCAGAGCCAGGCTCCATCCTATGCCCTTTCCCCCATGGGTGGCATGGCCGGAGCGGAGCCCATTGGGGAGGAGGGGAGGATGCAGGCTGCCTGCTGTGGGCTTGGGGCTCCCCGCCCTGCTGCCCACCCCCCGGGAGGGCGGGGAGGCTTGGTGCCGCTGGCCATGCTGCCATGGCAAGGCACCCCCTGCCTGCCCAGCAGCAGTGGCAATGGGGATGGCGGCATGGAGTTGTGCCTGCTGCTGCCAGGTGGGCAGGGGTGCCGTGCCATGGCATCGTAGCCAGCGTGGGGCTCCCAGCAGCAGCACTGAGCCTCCCTGCCCTGCTCTGCTGCAGAGGCCCCGGGGGGGAGGACAGCGGGGCAGGGAGCCCCAAGCCTGCACACAAATCTGGGGGGCATGTGTCCCTCCCATGCCTCCCTCCCCTGGAGTGCGCAACCTCATTTTTTTATTGTTGTGACCCCAAATGGAGTAGCGACCCCAAGATTGGGAGCTGCTGCTCTAAGTGCTCAAGAGAGGAACAGGACTGGGGAGAACCAGCTTAGGCTCTGTGACTGAAGCTGTGTAGAATAAGCAGATTTTTGATGGCGTGCTCTGTAACTGGAGGAGGCTGAAGCCTGTGCATCCAAGACAGTTCATTGAAGCATTTGATGCAAGAGCTAAAATGGAGACTTGCAGGCAGAAGCTCTGCCACTCCCTGTAGACCCCTCTTTTGGAGGCAGCGGCAAAGACCTCTTCCTAGGTGTGCCAGGTGTGGACACTGTCCTCACTTTGTGCTAGCATTATGAAGTGCCAGGGAAACCATGTCAGCCTCCCTCTGTTTGAAAACTGGTGGAAAATGGGCAGCACCCATCCCCCTATTTCCTGTCATTAGGAAAAGTCAGTTCATCTGTAAAATGAGGATGCTGCTATTCCCCTGCACCATGAGCTGAGGCTCGTTAGATTTAATTAAGCTTCTCAAGTGCCTTTCACCGGAAGTGCTAGAAACTAGCACTCCGCGTCGGGCAGCCAGGCTGGTCCTTGCATGGATGCAAAAGACTGTGGTAGGACAAATGTAGTGAAATGCCCTCATCTCTTGGTGACTGACAGTGATTAGATTTTGGACTACGTTCATTCAGTTGCGCAGAAAAGATTTCATGAGTCGGTCTGGTCTGTGGGTTGGGGATCAACTACTACACAGCGTTTTTCTCCTTTCTTTATGCTTAATAAAAACCACCAACAAAAGCAAATACAGATTCCTCTCTAAGCTCGTTGTTCACAGGTTGTTACCCACTGATGATAATATTTATACAGAACGAATGGGTGTCTACCGGCAGAGCCATCTTGATGCACACAGTATTGTATGGTGCAGAGTTGATGAGTCAGCTCAAGCAAGAGAGCCTGGTTGAGAAACCAGGCTGTGCCTGGGAGAATGGATACGGGCAAGAGCGTTGTACCTGTGTGGGGTTTTGAGCATGAACATCTGGATTCACTACATGGGAAGGAAGGTAGGTTTTGTGCCACGATGTATTAGAGCAATGGCCCATGGAAATTAGGGATGGGCCTGAGCTGCAGATTTCTGGGCTTGGATCTGAATTTCTTCAAGTTTAGGGGCAATCAGATCCAGGCTTTTGGTTGTGCCAACAAGGAATGTGGATCAGCTGTAAAGTCTGGATTCAGACTGAATGTCTTGGACACGTGGGGTCTTTGGTCCTGTGCTATTGTAGCATTCAAAGGACCTCAGTGGGATCTGAGCCCCTTTCTGCTAGAGGCTGCACAAATACACACAAAGATGGTCTCTGTCCTGAGGACTTCTCAGTCTAATGTAAGCTGGACTGAATAATTAATAGCAGGCTGGGACAGTTTAGAGAGAGGTCTCCCGCATCTTGGCTTACGGGGTGTATTTCATAGAGTTGATTTGCATGCACAGGGCTGGTGTACAAAGAGAAGGACTCGGTTTACAAGCTATTAGGTGTGCTCGAGAAGCTATATTATATCAGCATCTGGGAAATGTGAGCTTGCAATTCAAGGCTGTCACAAAAATGCACATCAGCCTGGAGCAGTTTAAGGTTTCATTTTGGCATTTCCTGATTTTTGAATGCTTAACTGAGCAGCAGCCTTCATTCTCTTGTTTGCCAGGGTTACAGAGTGCATGTAAGGGTCATTTAATATGTGGTTATTGTTAGAATTTCTTGTTAAATCCAAATGAAGAGACAAAGCAAATCAGCACCCCTGCTACGATTCACATTGCTGCCCATTATTTGTTTCGGCATCTACTTGTGGTCACAGATCTGACCCCCTGCTGTTTTTAGTGCACGCATTTGCACTGTCCCACCCACACAACCCTGCAGCACGCACACCACTCAGTTGGCGGCCCTCCCCTCCTGTCCCTGCAAGGGTAGAGTTACTTTGATTATATATGACATTTAGACTAAGGTGGTGCTTTGTGCTGGTTTGACTGTATTCTATTCAAGCTGATACTGCTCGTATACTAGTTGTGTGTAGAGAATAGCACATAGCCTTTGAAAGAGGCTAATTTTTTTCCACTCAGTCACTCCTTAAAGTGAACCCCTACCCTGTTTGGTACCTGTGACAAGCACGCTGGACACTGTTTGCTTTTTAAAGCAGCTACCCTTAGAAGCAGAGCAATCATTTTCCTCTCCAAAAGCATATTAATAATGACAAGCTGTTTTTGCCATTGGTCGGAGCAAATGAATCTACAGCCAGACGTTCTGGAAGATTGCCCCAAAGGAAAAATCCTCTTCTGGCAGGGAAGATGGGATTTGTTGACCTACAGTAAAAGAACTTTTCTTTCTACCTTGCATGTTTGTCTGAGCTTGTCAAGACCATTCAAGCCACAGTTTGGTCTCCAAAGCCTTGGGCAATTACAGTCGGTGCCTACCACTCATACTCAGCATTTATTTCCTAGCAGCTGAGTCTTCAGGCTTCACGTCCTGTTAAAAAAAAAAACCTATACGGCTTTTTTCTCCCGTCTTGAAGGGAGCCGAGCCTCAGCACCTGAAAAGGAGACTTGGTTCTCGATATTCCTTCTGGTTAGGTGATAACTGGCTTGCAAAGGGAATCGAAACTGTGCGCACCATTCAACGAGAAGAGATTAATGGAGGCAAACTGGAGGTTTTAAGCTTGAACAGGAAGGCAAGGAGGCAAATAACTTGCCACCAGCAACAAAGAAAATTCATTTTACCCTTTCAGGGAGATCTCACACCTTGGAGTGTCCGGTAGTCTCTGAAAATATGTCTTCTATTCTGACCCCGATTAGAATAGGCTTCTGATTGCAGCCTGCAAGGGCAATTTGTTAACAATCGTTGCCCTGCTGGAGCGGGTGGAGATGAGACTCACTTTGGGCATATTTGTAGTCCATTCCCAAAATTTGGGCTGCAAGGTTGGGAATCGGCAGGCAGAAATTATTAAATGGAGATTCAGCTGGAGACATTGATTCCTTCCCCAGCCCAGCTTCAAAATGTCACTGACTGCTCCACGAGCACTTGCATTATGAAAACAATTACAGCTGACTTCCACCTCAGTGTTGAAAAAAAATAGTGATCCTCGCAAGGAAACTGCTGTCACTAACGCACGTGGTACTTGTCTTCAGGCCACCCTGAGTCAGTCGCTTCTCCAAACGATCAGTCAAAAATATCTGCCTCACGCAAGGGGCATTTTTACTGACATGGCGCTGGGTATTTTTAATCGGTGAGCCGTACTTATTGAAAGCGCCCGTGTGTCACGTGCATCTCTCCACACTGAGAAAACGGTGGCGGAGCGCTTTGAACTTAAAGCACATCAAACATGTTTTAGTTCAAAGTGCACCACTGCCATTTTTGCAGCGTGGAGGCACGCTGCGCTGCTGATACACCTGATGCACGAGGCTGCCAGAGCACATCAATTTATGTGCTCCAGCAGACTTGATTAACTGAGTTTGCACCGACGTGCTGGATTTCCAGCACATCAGAGCAGGCTCCCCACATCTGTATAAGTGCCCAAGGATCTCAGCTGCATTTCCCACGTAGGAGAATCAACTTTTACAATGCCTGCATGATAGAGAATTGGTTTTTTAGCCTTCCTGTATTTCATTGACTCCGACTTGCAACTGAGAACTGTCACTTGTATAATTTAATGTAAACCATCCTGCTGTAGGAAGACGAACTTTGACCTCCTGCTCCTCACCGTGTCTCATTTTCCACTCATTTCTCTGTCAAATTTGTGTTCAAAGAGCGGTCCTAATCAAGGTCTGCATTTGAATAGCCCCACCAAACTGATGGGCTGGTCCTGTCTCTAGGATACAGAACATTAAAACCACAGGACAAGATTTTCACAATGACAAGTGATTCTGGGTACCTAGTGCGAGGCACTTTACAGGGGTCTGGTTTGCAGAGGTTGACTGTTCAGCACTTAATGGAAATCAAGCTCTTTGAAAGGGCCACCCAGAATGATCAGCTTCTCTTGAACTTGCTGGCCTCTGAATTGCATATAATCCCCAAGGCTGGAGAAGGGTTTGATCCAGTTTGCATGCTGTTGGTACTTCTTGAAGCAGGAAGTCATTTTGTGTGAGTTGGGAGGCCAGGTGAGAAGAAGCAAGTGGCAGATTGTGCAGGAGTCTGGCTGAGCAGGAAAGCATGAATATCTGGGGAACGTCTGCCGTGGATTCCTAACATTTTTCACGACAAGGAGGCACTGGCAACACGTGTGAGATCTGGGCATCGTGCCACCTGCAGTCATTCCAACTTACCCCCAAACCACTTGGCAACTGCCAATGCATCTTAGTCCTGACCGCCCGCATTCCTCCCTTTCCAAGTCAGCGTGTCTCATGATCGGAGATTACCAGCCATTATAAACCAGGCAGTATCACGATCTGTCAACATGACTTGTAGAAAGCATGCTTGTTGCCCACATTTGGACCATCTTCTTCAAACGGGGGTTGAGCTGCTTACAGTTAATTCACCCCTAGCTCACCTGGGATAGGCGAACAGGTTCAGATAAATGGACTCATATCCCCCTGCCTATAATTCAAAGCAGATTAGAAACATGCACCGGCAAAGAGCAGAGACATGAAAAACACAGAAGAAAGTTATCTCAGCTCTTGTATTTATAGTAGGCATGGACCCAAACCGTAAGATTTAGATCCAGATTTTGAAAGTCTCCCAAATCTGGACAGGTTTGGATCAAAGGTTTTTGCTTTGTGCCCATCTTACATGGGCAGAACGGGGAGGTGGGTCCAGGTTTCTGGTGTGAACCCTCTGCAGGTTTGGGTGCTCAGATCCAGGATTTGGATTTCTCTTGTCTGGGCTGATGTTTCTTTCGTGGCACCTGGTGGTGTTCTCGTAGTCGCAGTGTTTCTTCTT
>NW_005842493.1:875603-885222 GCF_000455745.1 Alligator sinensis | reverse complement strand
CCCTACTCCAGGGTAGATGTTGTCATGACTAGACAAAAGAGCTCTTCTGCCCAGAATATTTCAGATGTTTCCTTGGGAGGCAGCCATCCTCGGTGCTCATCGTTCCTTTCTCAAATGTCAGTATTTACACAAAGGTAGGGGATGAGTATTAGTCACTGCCAGCTTCTTGGCTAATTGAGGGAGACTCCAATAACACCACCAATCAACCCACCTGTCAGCCTCAGAGAAATGTTCCTCTGAAGATGTCCTTGGCTGGCTTCCCTGCTTACAGATACAACAAGATTTCCCGAAGAGGGAAAACTGAACAGTTCATGGACTTGGCTTATTTATTAAAATGTGTTCCCCTAACAAGGGCATGTTCCTTGTGAGGTGTTTGTGCTAACCCCTGCAGTTTCCCATCGTCATGTAATATTCGTCCCAGATCAAGGCCATACAGCTCACTGTCATTCATTATATTCAGAAAGTGAGCCAACTGGGGGAAACTCCAAGCAAAATCCTTGGGATCAGACAGCTGTAGGGAAGAGATTTGGCACTGTTATAGTTTTAAGAGCATCTTCAAACATCATTCAAGATGACCAACAGCAAAGTCTGACTATCAGAAAAGCAAAATGCAGTGACACTTTCAAGGCTTCTGGTTACTTTTGCAGGACATTTAGGATTATTATAAGCTTGGCAAGTCAGGCAATCGCAGCAATTTCACTCCAAAAAGCAATACAGTGGGTTACAATTTTATTCTGCCAAGGCTGTTTGTTTTGACCTTGGCAATGCCTTTCTTATCTCCTGGAATAACTGATTTTGTGTCTTTAGGGAAATCCATGCAGCGTGCTGGAACCTCATATTACTGGGGAAATAATTTGTCAATAGGAATGTAAAGGCTGGGGAATGAGTGAGTTTTATTTGAACATTTAAACTGTGCACCCTTTTCTGCCTTCTCTAAGAGTCTTGAATATTTTGCTTTAGCTCATATAAACAGGTGAGCATCATTTTCAGGGATAGAGGATTGTAAAAACAGAAAAGATATTTGCAGTCTAGCTGCAAAACAGTATGCTGATGTGAAGCCCCAAGCTGTTCTTGCTCCCTTTCGACAGCCACAGCTTGGAGTGATGAAAAGGGCAGAGTATGCGAGGGAAAGCACCCACTACCCCAGTGGCTACCAGAGACATTTACTTGCTTGTGGGGAGAATGTACCTATGCCAGGAGCTAAGTAGTGTCACGTGGCAATCTGACTTGAGGGAGCAGCAGGTAACTTGCCTTTGATCCTCCTTGAATTGCTCACGGCTTCATGACCCATGTCAACGCTTTGACCTCCTTTGGGGGTAGGAGGAGGTGGAGGCAAGGAATACCGTTCTCAGCTGAAGGCTGCACCGAGACAAGCCAAACCCTGAAGCAAAAGTAAAAAAAAAAGAAGGAAGACATCAGATCCGGCTCCACAGCCCAGTCTTCCAGAGATCATGTTCCCTAGTCAGCGGCCCTGGAAAGCAGTGCTGACTGCTGGGTCTCATGTTCTGGCTCTCATCAGAGCAACAAGGGAATAGGGGACAACTGGTTGCTTAAACTTTTCCAAATGTGATCTGTGTTCCACTAAAATAAACAGTTATGGGGGGGAATGAAGCTCCAGGCACATACTCTGGCAGCCAGTCGCTCTCTTAATTGCAGGAAGAACAGTGGTGATATTTTTTCCGGCTTTCTGATGAGAAAAGCGAGTTGAAGAATCAGAGCTGAAGTTTCCTTCTCCCCTCACCCCCCCATTGAAGCTCCATTTTCCTTTCCTTTGAGGGAATGCAGTTTATATAAAGAAGCATGAAGCATAAATAGAAGCTACATCTACTGAATCTAGAGACTTGCCACAAAGAGGAGTTTGATGCAATCCTGCTCAGTTTTATGGCAGTTACCCTTTCCCTGAAGGTCTCTCTTATTCAGTAGGACTTATTATAGTGGGACCCATTTATCAGTGGGAAGCTTGCCATTGGCATAAGTGGCCATTGGTAAAGCCCTCATTTGGGGCCGGGTCCAACTCAGTGTCTCTGTGATTCTCTGGGACTGTTCATTTCTCCCCACCCCGGGTCCCTACACCCAGGCTCTGAGGGTCCTGCAGTTGGCCGAGGTGACTCTCGCCACTACTTCCAGACTGTTGGGATGGACTGCAATAATTATTACCACCACCGGTCATCTCTAAATCACAAGGACTTTCCACACCTTTAATCCTCCCCTGCTCCTGTAGCATGGGTCTAAGCCCCATTGTACAGACTGGATACCCACGGTACAGCACAGTCGCTGTGCTCCTGTCTGACACTTATCTAGTGCTGAGGATGTCGGCATGTAATGCCGGGACCTCGCTGACTACGCTGCTGTAACTCATGTTGCTCTCTAACTGGATTCAGCATTTCTTTCTCCCTTTTGTGGGTCATCTTTGAAAGAAGAGGTAAGTAAACTGAGGAAGACACTTTTTCAATGTTTCTATAAGACTGAATCAAGGAAATTCCCCCCTTGCTCTTGAACTACCTATTGCTCATGCATTTGGCCAAGACGCGATATTACTAAAGCCTCTAGAAGCCAAAAGCAAGCACACAAAAAACATACAAATAAACGCCATAGCAGATAGCGATCATAATCATCAAGTCCACACAAAAATCTTTCTAGGCTTTATTCCTTTGACATGCAGCCCATTTAGGAAATAGAAGTCACAGCCATGCTCTTGGCCTACGTATTGCCTGCCCATTGGACGCATCTGGCTGTACATGGTGCATCTTTAAGATCCACAAAATCATCTGTTCCCCAGTTCCTGTGTCTTCTTCCCGCTCTCTCCAGATCTTTTCCCTGCTTATTATCCCATCCCACCCACCTCCACCCACCTCATTGCTTTTTTCCCCACTATTTACTACAGGCATCCTGCCCTAGCAGCTCCTTCCTCTTTCACCCACATGTCCACTAGTCTTTAAAAATAATACGAACAAACAAACTGGCAGCAAATAATACACCTCTAAGTATTTGCTAGTGACTTTTATATTGTGGCCTCACATCCTTTGGACTAGCAGTTCTCAACCTTTTCACACCTAAGGCACCCCTCGGAAAATAAATGTCAGCTCTTACCTTTTACTCATTTTTTGACTCTGCCAAAATAGTAGAGCAATTCTCCTGTTGCAAAGAACTTGGAAAGACCCAACAGGTCAGGATGGTTTTGACACTATGGATTCCTATTTAAAATCTCTGAGTTTGCTTTGTGAATCATGTGTAGGTGTTTGCACATCTAACAGTGCTAATATTGTGTTGCGCCCTGCGGGATAACAGTATGAAAGAGATGGAAAAAGAAAAAATGGAAAGGCAAATATTGCAAGCGGTGAAGAAGCTCAAACTACAATGTTGGAAATGGAAATAATTAGGAATATGAGAAGTGAAAACATATTCTAAAGCTAGAGCAATGTGTAAGAGAGTGGGAGAGGGAGATAAATGTAGTGTAGCATGTAAAGAGACTGGGGGGAAGCCTGAAATATGGCTCTGCAGCTCTCCCTCCAGAAAACAGCATCTGAGCGATGAACTATAATATAGCACCACGACTCCACTAGGGTAAGAGTCAGGTACCCCCCCCCAAGAAAAAGGGGCTAAATATTCCTTTCCATTGAGGGGTTGGGGTGAATCTCCATGTTTTAGGAAAGGGGTAAAGGGTAAAGATCATTTGGGGATCTAACAGGAAAGGAAGGAAACTGGACTGGGTAAAGAATGAGGGGAGCAGAAGTGCGGGCTTCAGTAAATAAAGTTAATTTTAGGATGAGAACATATGAAAGAATACACAGGCACCAAAACAGTACTGCAGGTATGTTAAGTAGGCCAAACATAATCTAGATATGATTTTTTCTTATATTATAAAGAGGTAAAAGCAGTTCCAGCTAATATATACAGATATTCACCAGCCAGTAAGCTAGTGTCTCTAGCCAGATGGTTTTGATATTGCTAGTACAGATGGTAAATTGTAAGACTTGCTGTATATTATTTCCTTGGTAAATATTTAATAACTCCAACCTCATGCAGTTCCTATTTATTACTCTAATGTTGGAGTTTTGTTTCTATATTTGCCTGACTGAAAAGAGGTAAAAAAAAAAAAAAAAAAAGAAGTTGTGTGACACTCAGTCCCTCCTTCTGTCCTGAACTCACTGGGTGGTGGGTCAGCAAGGGGGGCTGCTTAGAGAAATTGATAACTTGTCCTTAAATCTAAAGGGCTTTCTCCTTTTTGCCACCCTATAAAACCTCCACAAGATGTGCCGTTTCAAAAGTTGTCAGCTCTTACCTCTTTCATTATTATTAAAATGAAAAAAAAGGAAAAAAGAGACTTGCTAAAATACTTATTCTGCTCAGTCTCCTGTTGAGGAAGTTATAATGGGAGCAATGTTCCTAGTATTATTCCATTCTTTCAAAATATGTTGTGGATTCTCTTGGCATCGAACAAATTTCCTTTCCTCCAAAAAACATCATTTCTGAGGCTTCGGCTGCAATTTAATATTCCAGAGTAGAGCTGGCTGGGAATGCACACAATTTTCCTACTGGAAAATGCAGGCTATAATACACATGCAACTCAATTATTTTAGCAGGGACATTTTATGGTGAAAATGATGGTTTAACCATTGCTGTTTTAGATCTAGTCAGCTGTCCCATAGTCAGTTCTCATATGTGAAATGAAGAATAATCTAGAGGTCAAAGTCCAAATGTGTGTCAGGGCCCTTGGTTTCTTTTCCTTATTATACAGAGTTGCTACATGCTTTTTATCCACTGGGCCTTTTGCAGAGAAACTAGTATAATTGCTGTGTCGACAGTTGTGACATATAGAGGCCCTAGAGTCTCTTGATCTGTATATTTTGTACTTAGATTCCCAAACTAGGGATACGGGGAGCAAGCTTGGATCCGGATATATGAACTTCTCTAGAAGTTCACTGCATTTGGTTCTAGGATTTCAGGTGGCCAATTTTTCAAGTTTAGAAACCAGATATAAGATTCAATTCTTGGTATACCTCAGAACTTTCTCAGAGGTCAGGTATGACACATGAGTAATGGTAAAGCATTCCAGATGGTTTGGTTTGGTTTTTCCTTTTAAATGCATTTGGCTCTCTCTTTAAACTGAGGTGCTGTGTACTGTCCAGCTCTTCTTAATCCCAGCACAAACTGGGATTAAGAACTTCTTTCTCATGTCTAGTCTTAATCAGCCTTCCTGGAGTTTATGGCCGTTAGACCTTGGGGAGCTCTGGTGATCTACTTGTATGTAGATCTTTGCTCTTTATGGTAGCTTTGTCTTTTTCCTGTGGGCATGAAGGATGTCAGGTCTTTCACTGTACTAGCAGAAGGCTCTGAGCCATCAGAATGGGAAGAGAGACCAATTACTACATATATTCACTTTGGAGGAACAGAGCATTAATACAAGAAGACATCTATTTCTCAAGTTTGCAGGTAGCCATCCCTCTCTCAGCGTAAAAAATTGCTAATCCTACCATACAAAAGCCGGTGCAGCTGTGCAGATCTGGGAACTTCTCCCCAGAGCACAAGTGGGGCTATGACCAAAATCCCAAACTCCAACACCCTTGAACATGGGGATATTAAATGCACAAGCCCACCAGACTCAAAATACTGTAAGATACATGATGCAGGTCTGGATCCATATTTAGCCTGGGGCTAGGGCAATACTACCAACAGATTACACGTGGAATTAAAGATGCAGTTACTCAAACAGCCACGTTGGCACGTTAAGACGGCTGACACACCAGCGATATGCACTGTCGTGTGTTCGTGTTCCAGCGTTACAACTGCTTCAGCATTTGGACAGAGGGGCACCGGCAAACACTGGATGGGTGCTGCTCCTTGTCCATACCAGTGTTGTCGGCACTGCTCCTGTCAGCAAACCTCACCGCCGCTGCCTAGAGTCTGAGAAGAGAGAGAAGTTTGGTGCCAGGCCCTGCGATTAGCAGGCTCTGAATGCGCGGGCCAAATACCTTCTCACGTCTGTGAGGTCCTAAAAGAACGGCTAACAACTGGCCTCCAGCTACCTAAAACATGCAGGTGGCAGCTTCAGTCCTCGGCTAATCTCGATTTCAGTGTCTGGCCATGATGGGAGTGTCATTCTCCTAAACGGTATAGCTTTATATGTATACAGCTGACTAGACCAGTGGAGGCCAACGTTTTTGGTAGGCATGCCACAAGTGAGCCCCACACCTCCCCGAGTGCTGCTCCAATCCCATTCTTCTGCCTGATCAGCTGCCCTGCTTTCTGCCTGCTTGCTCCTGGTCCATATCCTCTTGCTGGATCATTCTGCACCTGTAAACTGCTCGAGGGAATAAGGCTTGTGTTTTTGGGAAGGAGCAGAATTCTAGTCTTATCAGAAGGGGCCTGTGGGCGTGGGCATGAATTACATGTCTGCTGTTAGCAGTACAGTAGGATCCAAGCTGTATGGAGTGTGTTAGATGCCTTGAATTACCCCTGTCTGGCCCTCTTATTCTCCAGCCTCTAGGAGGTTAGTGTTTTTAGCACACGACCTATATCTTGCTCCTTTAAGACCTTTAGCTACTTGCCCAGACCCCCCAGCCTGCCTCCCTGGTAGTCCCGTGGTGGGTAGGTGTGCACGCCTGCAGAATGATGGGGCCTGGAGTCAAGTCCCTGCCTCTTCCCCTTCGCTGCTCTCTTCTTCTGCCTGTTTTGGGCAGGACCTGGCAAGTCATGGGGTCCCCTTACACTCTTGGAAAGGGAAGCCTCAGGGCAGGGAGCCCCCACCTTAACTCCCTTCATATTTATTGCCACATGCATGGTGTCTCCTTTAGCCTATAAAAGTGGAGATGATGGGCACCTGTTGCATTGCCCTAACTTGGATTGCAAAGTTTCACTTGCAATTAAGACTGGATTCTAATGACCGTTTGGATCAAAAGCAATTGAACAAAGTACTGTTCTGGCAGTGTTTACAATTACTTTGCTAACTGCTTTGCTGCATTGATTTAATTAATGGTTATACCACCACCGAGTGTTAGAAAATTACAAAACATGTGCATTTGAAAATATTTTAAGTGTACACAAGCTTAAATATCCGAAAAACTGTCATTGAAATGATTCTTGTTAGATCTGAATATGCACAGTGTTTAGTAAACTATTAGGCTGGCAAGTGTCACTCACTTGGTTCACTTGCCTGCAGTCTTTGCTTTTTTTTTGGTTGGGGTTCACAATCCGCCATGCCAGTGTAGACCCCCGTGGGAGGTAAGATGGTGGCTGCAGGAGGTTTGTGTCTTTTTAATGGAATCCAAACAGTTTTGGCCAAGCAGACTCACTTAGGGCCAGCACAGACAGCCACTCAAAGCATCTGACCAGCCAGCCCTGAAGAACCTATCCAGTCATCTTTGAGACCAGCCAACAGCATGGTTGATGCTGCTGTCATGTCTAAGACATGATTGATGCCTTTTGCATATGTGCCTGAGGGATGTGCAGGTGCCTAGACTGCTCTGTGAATAACTAGCTGATTTATACTGTATTCTTTTCTCAACTTCCAATGCATTGTCTTCAGTCAACTGATGGATGTATCATCTAGAACAGCAGAGGGATATGTGCTGAGTGCACTGGGAGAATTAGTAAGCATTCTTTCCAGTGCAACAATTCTCCTGTAGCTTGTCTAGAATAGCAGTACCCTCAATCGCCCTCAGTCATCAGAGTATTTACTTGCAGACATAGTGTCTGGAAATCCATGAAAACCCAAAACTGAGTAAGAGAAGTCTGGACTTCACATGGTCCCTTATGCAGCACAAATATAGATTAAGCTTCTAGCACTGCTGAGACACAAATACTGTCCTGGTGCCTTAATGATCCAAGTGCCTTGCAAGAAGAGTGGTGTGCGTGTGTTTGGCAGAGTGCTGTATTATTCACCAGAGATCTCTCAGCAGTAGTTCTTTTCCCCATTTTATAAACTGACCAATTACAAAGGCATGAAATGACTTTTGGGATCACTTAAGGGCAAAAATTGGGATGAACACAAGATCTGATAAATGCTGGCAATCACTGTTAGACTGGAGTCTTGTTAGCAGTGGTCACTATAATCAGTGGTCTGGTTCTGCCTTCCTCCAATCCAGACAGCACGCTCAGAGGTTAGCAGCTGGTGGGATGTCTAGCTTTCATAAAAGTGGAAAATACAGAATTACAAAGGTTCTTGGAACAAGAAGAGAATGAAAATAACTAATTCCCATTGGTATCTTCCTTCATGCCGGCAAAGGCTTTAGGAATTTTTTACACATTCATTGGTAAACTCGGAGCATTTCATATAAACCCACTTTAGCCAAAGTCTCCTTAGAAGGAGGCAAGAGACCTTTGCAGGCTGTTCATTTGTTAAGACCTTGTGAAAAACAAAGGCTTAAACATACACAGACTAATAATCTCCTAAAGCTTTCTGTGGCACTAAACAATTAGCTGAACCAGCCTCTTGCATAATCGCAATGGAATACAAATTCCAAAGCACGGAGAGGAAAAGCTGTCCACAAGAGAGAGAGGCCTGAGTTTACACACCCAGACCTAGAGCCGAATGTCTTCAGACTTCCAGTTTTGACTCTGGCCTATCTGTGTCAAGCCTTTGAGTCCAGAATACACTTGATCACCCACATTTCAGTACCAAATTGATCATAAACCTAACCTTCAGCTTCTTGGAAAAAAACTACTTCTGAACCTACCTGGAAAGAGTCAGGTCCTTCCTTGCTGCTCTGAGCCTGACACATCTTTGCTCTGGGAGTAATTCTACGTGCTGCTAATACTTTGAAGAAGGAGCAGCTGCACAAAAAAGTATGACCCGTGGCCTGTGACACCTTTTGTCACCGGCTGTGTCTATCACATACGGACACAGCTAGCACCGCTTGGCAAACACGCTTATTGCCAGAAACTGCCATACGGGCAGAGCAAAAATCCATCTTGTTCACAATCCTGTACGCGTTAATGCCCTATGCTAGGGTTTTCAGAGGATAGTTCTAAGGGAAAACTGCCTACATGCTTTCTTGTAACCTCAAACAGGTAGATGAGACCAAGATCCTCAGACAGCAGTGCATTTATCATGATGTGACAAGGTTCCTTGGGTGAATTTGATATCTTTTATTAGACCAACCCAAATAGTTGGAGAATAGTTATTAAGCAAGCTTTTGGGTTCAAAAACCCTTCGTCAGGCTAAGTTTGGTCTCCCCTACGTATTTTCCATCGGGGCATTTGGTGCATTGGATGAGATGTATTACATTTCTGGAGGTGCAGCTGTAAGATCCAGGAATGCTGATGGCTCTGTTGTGGGGTGTAGTAATAGTGGGGGGGTGGTGGAGATATGTTGGCAGGTTTTGCATTTCTTGTCATGGCACAGTCTGGATCTGTTCAGTGTGTTCTGGGCTTGAGGAAGTTTGCTTCTGGTGATGAGGTTGGCAAGGTTCGGTGCTTGTTTGAAGGCTAGGATGGGTGGCTCTTGGAAGATCTTTTTAAGAATAGGGTCTCTGTCTAGTATGGGTTGTAATTTTTTGAGGATTTTCCGTACAGGTTCGAGGGACGGGTGATACGTCATAACCAGCAGTGTGCGATTTGTGGGGGGGTTTCTTCTGTACTGCAGCAGTTCTTCACGTGGTATCCAGGTGGCTCTTTCAAA
>NW_005842493.1:870945-874158 GCF_000455745.1 Alligator sinensis | reverse complement strand
AGCTTGTTCTTGGAGTAATTTGTTCCATTTCTTCTTTTTATGTAGGATGAATGCTGTAGAAAGTTTTTCGTAGTCTCTTTGTATCCACTGTATATTGCCAGGGAACATGCATGGATTTCTGTCTTTTAAGTTGTTGTAGTATATGGTGATTTCCTTCCTGAGTTGGTCTCTTTTGGAGTAAAGTAGGTGAAGTAGATGATTTCTAATTTTCTCTGAAGTTCTTCTGCATAGCTGTGAAGCATATTTGGAGTTGTGGGTAGTAGTCAGGGGATTGTAGATGTTTAGTCCTCGGGGAATGAAGTTGTGTTTCTTGCAAAGGCTTAGAAAATATATGTCGCTGTTGAGTTTGGCTTCTTTCTTTTTCATGTTGTACAGTTTCCATTTCAGATGGCTGAATTCGATAAACCCCTTTATCATCGTGTGACTTCTGGCATTTGCCGTAAGCCACAGAAGTGTCGCACGTGTTTAGAAACCTACAAAACCCTGGGCCTCAAACTGTATTTCATGGCAGTGGCTAACAGAGATTTAATTAAGCTGTAGGTAACATTTCTCCGGTTTTATAACGTGTCTTTAAATTTCATTGGGTGTCCTTCAGTTCATCTCTTGGGAAGTGAAAAACTGGATCAACCTATCACCTTCTCTAGTCCTTGCATTACTTTATACACCTCTATCATGTTCCTTTTTTGATTCCTCTAAACTAAATAGTAATAGCTTTGGACCCGATTCATCCCACAAGGATGTGGAGCTTAATTGTGATGTGGCCACTACTACAGTTACACTGAGAGGATGTGCCAGATAGGTTGACCCTCTTTCCAACATCTGAAGTGTCTGTTCTAGTATAGTAGTGTTTGACTTTATTGGAAGCAAGAATAGAGCTTGCAAGAGGTGATCAGAGAATGTCTTCCCACATATTACACTCACAATTAACCTCCTTCATTGGCTTTGTAGTGAAAACATCTTAATGTTCAAGTGTTGGTGCCCTTCACAAGTTCACACCTCGTTACACTAATGAGAAGCCAATGCAAGAAGCCAACCCTGGACTTTGGATGCCCTTTAAAAGTATTGCAGTTTGTAGACTGAGCTGTAGCTAGAGACAACACTTTTGAGAACAAACTAAAAGTAAGTGCTAATTTCCTAAAGCAGGGAAGAGTCTTTTTGGAGCTGTCACCAACTCATTATTTTGAACAGTTTCTCTGGGGGGTTCATTAAAAATCTTTCTTGCTAGCGACACCCTATATGTTTCTTGCTGCAGTTCCTCTCTAAGCTATTGGTCAGCCTCCATTTCATTTCTGGAGCTGTTCAGCCACCCTCCAAGGAAAAGACTCAATAGCTCAGTGTGGGTTTAAAGCATTGGATATCAACCACTTATGTTCCCATTCGTGCTGCCTTTCCCATAAATGCCCTGAATAAAAAACAAAAGAGACTCCCTTGCTTGTGTTTCCTTTCTTACATATCAACACTGCTATGACATTCGAACAGCTTACAAAGTGTTCCAGCCTGGAAAAAAAATAGTTCTTGGTCCTTGTTAAAATCCCCCTTCCATTTTCCACTCTGCAGCCTCTGACACCAACTCTTTAATCTAAAGAAATAAGTTACCACAGTTTTAACGCACGTATATCTATACGCAGCCATTATTACGTTTGTCAAAATATGCCATTCATTATTTACAAAACGGTAGAGCATATGGTAGCCTCGCCACAACTGTGCCTGCTTCTATGGAAAAGTCTTAGAGAATTAATTACTATATGGTCCCTGGTAGGCAGGAAAGAACAGCTACCCCCATTCTCTTGGTGGGGAGATGAGATGCTTCACACAGGGGGTCTGGGGCCTTGATCTTAGGCCTGGTAAAGGCTAGATTAACCCCCTAACCATCACCTTCTCTGGAGCCTCTCATTTAACAGTTCTTCTGATTAAATCTGAGAGAGCACTCAGAATCTGGGATTTACACATCCCCACATGCAGGTGCTTTCGCATTTGCAGTATGCCTTTTTGGTGCGCATTAGGGACCTGGTAGCTGGGTAACTACGTTTCAGTGCGATTTATCCTCGTTTTCACTTGTGGGTCTTCATTCATTAATCCAATGCCTACGTGTTATTTAGCACTTTTTATCCACGGTTCTTTAAGTGCTTTACAAAATAATTTGGTATCATTCCCAGTATAGCAATACTTTAGTATCCATGTCTGGGCTGTAAATACTTCAAGGGCTATGTTCATTTTTAAGGAAGCTGTTTTTTCCTGACCATTTTTAAAAATAGAAAAGAAAATCTAATTATCTTCATTTGTAAGCCTTGGGGTTTTTTTTAATAAACCTAAATTTTGGACCGAAATGTTCTATGTTTTAGCGCCCCATTAAATGAGACTGCTGTGGGCTGAAGGCACTGTGATAAGTAAGACATGATTCCAGACTGTTTGAAAATTTTCTAGGAGAGTGATTATAATATTTGATTTATTGTCCTTTTATTCTCCTGTTCATTTTCCATCACGTGTATCATAGCAGAGGCAGAAGAAGCATATTTCTCTCTGGAGGGACAATGGAACTTTTGCAGGGAGCTGTGCTGGCAATGCAGCAGGGCTGACTGCTGCATCAGTTCACTTGCAAAAACAGTAGCTAACATTTTCAAACCCAGTTGCCTCGAGTCAGGTTCATAAATCCACATTTAGTCTCCTAAATGGAAGTGACCTGGTTTTTAAAAGTGCTGAGCAACTGCAGCTGTTGTTTTATGACCAAGTTACGAAACGCCTGGACACAGGAGGAGGGGTGGATGTCGTATACTTGGACTTCAGGAAGGCCTTCGATACAGTATCCCACCCCATACTGGTGAACAAGTTAAGAGGCTGTGACTTGGATGATTACACAGTCCAGTGGGTGGCGAATTGGCTGGAGGGTCGCACCCAGAGAGTGGTGGTGGATGGGTCGGTATCGACCTGGAAGGGTGTGGGCAGTGGGGTCCCGCAGGGCTCGGTCCTCAGACTGATACTATTTAATGTCTTCATCAGCGACTTGGACGAGGGAGTGAAATGTACTCTGTCCAAGTTTGCAGATGACACAAAGCTATGGGGAGAAGTGGACACACCGGAGGGCAGGGAACAGCTGCAAGCAGACCTGGACAGGTTGGACAAGTGGGCAGAAAACAACAGAATGCAGTTCAACAAGGAGAAATGCAAAGTGCTGCACCTAGGGAGGAAAAATGCCCAGCACACCTACAGCCTAGG
>NW_005842493.1:835629-870434 GCF_000455745.1 Alligator sinensis | reverse complement strand
TCTTTCCTGCTTATGCAGGGGGTCGGACTCAATGATCTATTGAGGTCCCTTCCGACCCTAGCATCTATGAATCTATGAATTTGAGGGACCAGCACGGTTCTACAGACATTCATTCATACATGCTAAAGGTTTTTGAGTAATAAGATCCTTCTATAGAGATTTGGGCCCATCCTACAAAATTTCTGGGTATATGTTTTCTATCCTGTTTTCCTGGATGGTTCAAATCACCCATAGACAATTTATTTGCATTAAATGTTGTAGGACTATCCTGGAAGGCAGATAGCAGCAGTTGCAGAATAATGAGAAATTCAGCACAAGACTGTGGGTCAGCCTGCAGTGGCGATTGGAGAGAGAGGTCCTTGAGCATACTGTATAAAAACAGATTCTCCAGGACATGAAAAACTCATCCCACCATATAATTGGAGGATTGGGACAAAAGGAATCTCACGAGGTTCAACAAGGACAAGCACAAAGTCTTGCACATAGGATGGGACAATCCCATGCACCAGTGCAGGCTGGGGGCTGACCGGCTGGGCAGCAGCTCTGCAGAAAAGGACCTGGGGGCTACAGTGAACAATAAGATATACATGAGCCAACAGTGTGCCCTAGTTGCCAAGAAGGCTAACGGCATAGTGGGCTACATTGGTAGGTGTGTTGCCACTCAGTCAAGGGAAGTAATTATTCCCCTCTGTTCAGCACTGGTGAGGCCACCTCTGCAGTCCTGTGTTCAGTTTTGGGCCCCCCACTACAGAAAGGATGTGGACAAATTGGAGAGAGTCCAGTGGAGGGCAACAAAAATGGTTTGGAGGCTGGGGGACATGACTTCTGAGGAGAGACTGGGAGACCTGGGCTTATTTAGTCTAGAGAAGAGGAGACAGAGGAGACTTAATAGCAGGCTTCAACTCCCTGCAGGATGGTAGCAAAGAGGATGGAGTTGGACTGTTCTCAGTGGTGGCAGGTGACAGAACAAGGAGCAACGGTCTCAAGTTGCAGCAAGGGAACTTTAGGTTAGGTATTAGGAAGGATTTTCTCACTAGGAGGGTAGTAAAACACTCAAACAGGTGTGAAGTGGCGGAAGCTCCATCCTTGGGGGTTTTCAAAACCTGGCTAGACAAAGCTTTATCTGGGATGATCTAGTTGGATCTGGTCCTGCTTTGAGCAGGGGGCTGGACTAGATGTGACCTCCTGCGGTCCCTTCCAACCCTCACTTTCTATGCTTCTGTGATGCTATAAGCAACAAGTGCTGCTCTCAACAGAGGTGGAAGATCCTTAAGAAAGAAAGTGCGGCAGTTTCTCTTCTCTCCCCACTGGTATCTTCTTGACAGAAAACCACATGCTCCCCAGTGTTATTGCTTTGTGCAAATTCATAGTAGCTCTAAAAGAGGAGAGTGCTGTCTATGGTCTTCCCTTCTGTCCTCCCATTCCCCAAACCCTTTTACCAGCTTCCCACATTGTGTTAAGCCACATCAGTGCCATCCTTCAAGACCTTCCCTGGCCATGCTCTCCTTCTGCTTCACCGCTCTCTCTTCCTTGCTGTCCCTTCCATGAACACTTCTCTTTTGGCCTGATCTTGCGAAGGACCAAGCACCTTTACCTCTATGTGAGGACACTTCAGAACTGGGCCTTTAGTTTTGTCCTGCTTTCAGCACTGCATCGTCCTGAGCATGACCCTCTGCAGCGGGCACAACCCCCCAATATTTTGATCTCCGAACACCTCTGCACCCTGCTTTGAATGCTTGTTTGAGCCTGCTTTTCTTGCACTACCTTCCAATGGTGATCAACTGCCCCATATCCACTTCTATAGTGTTTTGCACAAGTAAGTTTCTTGGACAAAAGCTGCTCTTTACGAGCAAACCCTTGATGAGGTGATTGCTGCAAGGCACCAAAGGGAGGGACACCAGAAACTACCATTGTAATTGCAAAATTTCAAAGCAAGCTCCATCGTAGTTTACCTGCAGAAAAGCTAATATTTAATAAGTTTAACTTCGAGCAGTGGACAGAGGCATTTTGGTTAACATGGGAGCTACCCTCTGTTAGACCATTTCAGAAGTGCTTAGAAAAGGATACACAAGTGAAGTCACTTGCCTATAGCATATCTCATAGTCTTGCAAAGTAGAAAATACAGACTACTGTAGCAAGCGTGAGGTAGCCATGTGTTGAGACAGCTAATCGGAAGGAAGTATGCAGTTCTTGTCTGCCTTTAATTGCCTGTGATGCCTTGTGTCACAAGATATCCCTAAATTCAGACTTCTTTAGATCAAGCAGACACCAGGTTGGCTGTTGACTGCAGCTATTCAAAGTGCTGTTTCAAAAAACTAAAAGGCAGTCCATGGTTGGAAGGGGGGGGGGGGTGAACTGCTTCTGCTGGAATTACCTAATCACCCTAAAAAGACAAATGTTGCTCAATTAGCTAGTAATTCTGCCTCGCACATGGAACATATGGGAAGAAAAGTCTCATTTATGAGGCTATACTTATTTCCCAATATCAGGCTGCAGACTTTTGTCTCTCTGTAATGACAATATTTAATTGTTTTAATGGTCTTGTTCCCCAGTCTTGCTTGAATAACTAATAGCAGAAAGTGCCATGTCAGATTAATGACGGTCTTTCTGCCCACATACAATTTAAATGTAAAGGGATAAGTATAGTTGTGGATCTTGTTAAACTACTGCAGAGGTGTTTTGTATTGACTAATGCAGAAAACCAGGAACTGTTACTAACTTAAGTGTTGCTGCTGTAATGTGAAGGGTCCCCAAGGTACATTAGAGATTTTAGTAAGGCTCAACGTATATTAAGCCCCAGTACATCATTAATGGACTTACTGAACCGTAATACAAACTTATTTAGCTGGAGCATTCCCACTGCATGAACTCTTATTGGAAAAAGAAAGCTCCATTAAGATCTGATACAAACTAGGGAAAACAATACTGTCTATCTGTTTGTCCTTCTCCTGCTAGCTGGACCACCTTTTCATGTCAGGACTGCTGTATAAATCGGCAGCCCAGAAAAATACTTTTGGAAATGAATTTAACAAGAGCTTCCACAAGGATTTATTTCTAAGAATTTAAGGTTTTGTGGTTTGGTTTGGGTTTTTTTTTTCTCCCATTTGTGTTCAACACACTTTCACTTGCTAAAAGTCCAGAACGCTATTAGCACTAGGCTTCCAGCACCTTGCGATGCAAATAACTTAGCCCCAGATCCAAACTTTGACTCACAATCCATCTTTTTACAGGGACAGTGCAGGAGTATTGGATCCAAACCCCCCACCCAGCTTTGGGAACACTGACATTAAACCAGGCTGGCCTGGGTGTTGCACTGACTGAACGCGTCTTTTAGCTACCATCACCTCACTTCAGCACCCCAGGTGTTAAATAGCAAAGACTACCAGCTAGTGCTGCATTTGCTCTAGCTATTCAAAGGTGAAGAGCTGTGTATCCTGTTATTCATAGTTTCCCAAGAGGAGACAGCTACAGTGAGTGCTGTTAGTGGAAGTATCTAATCTAAACAGCATACATATTCTAATACATGCTTTAGTAATAGGGCAGAAGGTGGTCTGGGTATTAATATGAGCTAAAAGGACATGCACATATGCCACCTCAACTATATATCTCCCACTTTCCTACCTCTCGTGTGGCTGAAATGAAATCAGCTATTATATGGAACTTAATGCGTTCTTGGACTAAGCCATCAGAAAACATGATTTATTAAAGCTGTTTGCAGAAAGGGTTTGACTCTAGTTGCCAAACTGCACACATGAATAACCTTACCCAGGGAACACGCAAGACTGAAATTTTTGGAATAAATCTTAACATGAGCTGTCTTTAGTCTCACTTGATTGGCCCAAACTCCTGCAGTGGCCTTTAATATCAAGGTAGTACATATAGTAAGTTGTAGGGACCCACTTAATGATCCAGGATTTGTAAAGTGCTTGAAATCTGATTTGCCTCCTATTCCAAGCTGGGTCTACATTGCATGATTTCCAGGAGTGATGATCAGGCTTAAAATCTGTTTATTGGTAAAGCACAAGCCTGTATAGCACCAAAAAAACACTTCACCAAATCAGGGCTATCGATCAAACTGTTCCATCAAACTTGGTCTCCTGCTGCTAGAAGTCCTGAAATGTATTCAGTGGCTCAGGCTGCCTGCTGTACCAGACTCCCCTCTCCTGCTGTGCTTGTGATTCGGCTGGATCACCTGAAAGAATGAGCTGAAAGATGCTGTTTCTTAACCCAGAAATCCTAGGGCAAGGCTGTGTGGGTTTGGCTGGTAAACACCTATGTGGGACAGAGCTGAATCCCAAAAGCCAAACTTCCTGGGCTTTGGTACCACAGCTAAAAAGGAGCAGAACAAATTCCCCAGCGGCTGAACCAGCCGGGCCCTGTGGTGCAGAGTGCAGGGCCTCTCAAACTAATCAAAGTAAGAGGGTCCTTCACCTGTCTGATACCAGAACCACACATGTAATTAGAGCCGGTAACAGTGAGGTACCCAGGAGTCATTAATAACTTTTGTCCGGACTCAGACAAACTACCACAGATTAAAGAGCGAGAGGCAGTCATTGCTAGCACTAGGGTCCTGCTGCTACAGGGCATTTAGCAGCAAAGGCTCAGTTTGGCTGGAACAGCACAGGCAGACTGCTCAGCAGATGACCTGAGTGATTTCTGCACATCTTTTCATATCGAAGCAGACTGGTGGCAAAGCAACCAAGAGATGAAATATCTACATAGAGGAATCGTGGACCCTCTTCCTCTCTTCTGTCTCGGCTGTCTGCGACTTCTGCCTCGTAATGCCTTAACTGCACAGCCCGGCGCCTCCGCCCAGGGCTGCACCGGGCTTCCCGGGGCCACACCTGGGTCTGCAGCACTGGGAGAGGCACTGAGAGCCGGAGCAGGCAGAGCAGGAGCAGCCCCTGGGCCCGATGAGTGCAGGGGAGCCTGGGGAGCTGTGAATGTGCAGAGGGGCTGCTGTAGCAGCAGGACCCTCGTGCTGGCAATGGCTGCCTTTCACTCTTTAATCTGTGTCTGAACAAAGGTTATTAATGACTCCTGGGTACCTCACTGTTACCAGCTGTTTATATCTGTTGTTCTGGTGTCAGACAAGTGAAGGACTCTTTTAGTTTGATTAGAGCACCTGCCTGCCTTTGAAACTCCAGAGCCAGGCCAGTGTTTAGGAGGGTACGGACATGCACAACACCATCTGTTTGTAGGAGATTTCTTGGCTCCAGTCTTGCAAGCACTCTGCCCAGATTTCCCTTGCAGTCCCCTGTAGGGGTGCCATGCCTGGGCTGTCTTGGGCTGTTACTGACCAAACTTTGTGCCCAATTGTAGTAAAACGACAGTAATCCCGAAATCAGGATTTACTCATCAACACAACCTTCCTCCCATCTGAGGATTTCACAGTGCTTTGCAACATTAGGTAAACCTCACAGGATCCCTGCAAAACAGAAATCTTCTTACCTACAGCAAGTAGATGCTTGGCCCAGGTCAGTCAGTGGCAGAACTGAAGAGAGATCCTGGCGATTTTGGCTGCTCCAGTTTTGTGGGACCCCCCCCAAATAGGGAGGGGCCCGATCTTCAGAAGGTGGATCAAGAGGTTAGGTCCCTGAAATAACTTGTCATTGGAGAATCTTAGCCAAAGCACCATGGAGCGCTGCTGCAACCCAGGAGCATCATGACTACACAAACCCAAATGCTGCAGAATGTGATTTTAAGTCTCTGGGAACTAGAACCAAAAGGAAACAAAGGGAAGCTAGGGAAGGACATCCTCTCATACCTGGTGTATGACAGCAAATTTTAAAACTGGTGATTCATTTTAAAACACACAGGATTCCCCTGATCTGGAACAGGTCCCCAGGAAGTAAGGGACCAAGTAATCTTAAGCTTGCCTTGCCTTGGAAGGCAACAAGCCACAGTCAGCCCTGAAAACTGGCTCAGTTTGAGATCAGAAAAGAAGGGAAGTCCCCTTGAGTGACTGGGATTACTCCTGTGGCAATGAATCACTGTCCTGGTTGTAATTACTTCCCACTTACATGTTTACTAGATTTGTTTTGCCTGCAAAGGAATGTCCTGTCCATGTTGCAGTGGCTGGAGGAAGGGCACCGTATTTCAGAGGGAAAAAAGCAGGCTGATTTGTCCCTGCTTTCCCCTCCTCTCACCTTCTGTCATATCCTAGCTGTTCTGCTTGTCCCTCATGCAGGCCCTGCTCCCTACAACTCTTCACGTCTCTACTCTTATGCTTGATGCATGCCCCGCTATGGCCTTCTCTCTCGTTTCTTTTAACCCCATCTGTCCGGACTGGTTTCTACTTCCCTTTCTCTCGTCCTCCATTTCTGTCTGTCTCCTATGAATATATCCACCCCAGGTATTAGAACTACTTGCAGGAATCTTCTCTCTCGTGCTGAAGGGCTGTGAGCCTGTCAGCGGCACGTTTGTCTCAGTCCTTCACAGGGGATGCATACATGGTATGCAGGTACGATGTATGGTACTTGATGCAGGGCAGAGAGGAAAAGAGAACTACCAGCCCAAAGAGGAGACTTAACACCAATGACACCCCCAACTAACATTCAGAAGGCTAAGATCCTCCATCAACAAGCTTTTAATAAGTAGTCCCCATCTCCAGTAATTCAGATTTACAGTGAGGCTCTGGAAATGTGCAGAAACCTGATATTGAAGAGCTCTAACATCTCCTCAAATGTGCAAGTACAGCCTTCAGACACCCAAGGAAACATTGCAACATCAGAGCTGAAAAAGCTCATGGTTTATCAAGGAGTCGTGATCCCCACCTTACTGAATGGAGCTGTGACGTGGACAACGTATAGGAGACGCCTCAAGTTGCTGGAGAAGTACCATCAATGCTGCCTGTGAAAGATGCTTCGAATCCAGAGAGAAGACACCAACATGAGCGTCCTCTTGCAAGCAAACCCCATGAACATCAAGGTGATGATTATCCAGCATCAACTTTGCTGGGCTGGCCATGGCATCCAGATGTCCGACTCCAGACTCCTAAAGCACGTTTTATTCTCCCAGGTCAGTCAAGGTGTATGCTCAAGAGGAGGGCAGAGAAAGCGCTTCAAGGACATCCTCAAGGCCAACTTGAAAAAATGTAACTTTGACATCAACCATAGGAGACTATCGCCCAGGACTGCAGCAAGTGAAGGAAGAGTCTGCTGCAAGGATCTCAGTACATTGAAACTTTACCACCATAACAGGAGACAGAAAACAGGAGCAGCAGAAACTGTTGCAGACTGAATCAAGAATCAGGTGCCTTCTGTCCCTTTCCTTAACCCATCCAATGCTATGCACACAACTTATTTGTGTCTTTGCAGCCAGAACAAAATGGCTGGGGAGCAGTGATGTAGCCTGGGTAAGAGTGTAACAGCTATGTATTTTGTCCAGGCAGCCAAGAAAAATACATATTTAAATTTGGCTTTCTGTAGAGGACAGGCAGACCTCTACTCTCTTGACTGATGCTGAGTAGTGCCTTGTGGAACGGCTGTGATCTTACCCTCATGTCTTCCCTTTCAGAGGGTAGTCACAACTGTCACTGCCAAATAATGTTTCATCTCCTGGTGATTCTTCCCTGCCCTAAGCGACTGCTTCCCTCCTGCCAGTCAGGCCAACGCTTTGTCTGTCACATTTGGCTAACTTCCACTGTGAGAGGATCTTTTGGAAAAGCATTTCATTCTGAATTTAGTGCTTGTCCTATTTCCAAAGTCTGTGGTCACTGATCAGATTCACGTCCAATGGTTGCTACTGGCCAGCCCTCCTGGTTTGAAAAGGAAACTTAAATCATTGAGAGTCTTTGTTAAGAAAATAATTCCCCTGACAAGCCTAGCTTTCCCGTATTTACCTTTTATACCCGATCAAAAATCATGCTTGGGGGGGGGAAACCTCACCAAATTTTGCAAGAGTTTTAAGAGAGTCTCCAACTTCTGATTTGTACATCGTTCCACACACATGCTGTTATGTTTCCCAGCAAGAGACATTCAGATCCAGCTGCAAGGTATCCAGCAGGGATAAAAAGAAAGAGACTTTGGAGGCACAAAGGTAGCCTGGATAATTTCTCCTGCACACTCCACCTACTCACCGCTGCCAGGGCAAATGGTTCAGGAAACTGCTTTCAAATGGCCCAGGAGCATTCATCAGAAAGGCTCGGAAGAAGTCTGTATAGTAGGCTGAACTTTGCTGAACCGATTCAGTTAAACTTCAGGATCAGACTTCTGCTGTGCCAGCTCATCAGCAAGGTAGTGTTGGCCCAAGACAGCACACGGAGGGAGATCCCAGTAAACCACGGTGCTGCAGGAAGGTTTTGATGATCTCAGAAGGGTGAGTGGTCCCCAGAACTTCAATTGGAGCCCCAAGGTAGGCAGACAACGCAGTGCAGATCGCATCTCAGACAAGGCCTTCATCTTGTGGGCTACTGATGTGATGATGACACATTTTTATAAGATTAGGAGTATGAAGTTCAGTCTTATATTCTGGCTCATCCAGTTCACCCTGCAGGATGGTCTTGAGGGAATTGGGTTCTATACCAAACTCTGCCACTAACCTCCTGGGTGGCTTTGGGCTTACATTGCTTGGTGGAAACTTCTGAAATGTGGCCCTAATTATGCAGTGCCAAAAACTTAACACACCTAAGACTAGAGTGAAGTCGACAGAAGCATCAGCTGCTCACTGCCATTATGGTGAAAACAGACAGTCCTCCTCTTAGTTATCTAAAAACAGGGCTTGCAAATTAGCTGGCACCACAGTAAAAAATCCAGTCCTTCATCTGCCTCCATGTGGTCTTTGCTAAAATAGGAGCGACACCACTTGTCCACGCTTCTAGGGTGTTGCAGGGACCCCCCCCCCCCCCCCCCCAATCCTCCTGTTGGAAGGGCTCACTCGATACAGAGAGCTACTCTGCAGGTTACACATGTAAAGAGAACACCTCAGAAGAAGGCCACAGGACAGGGGTGCAAGTGTCAAGAAAGCAAAGGAGCACACATGAATAATTATTTGCCAGCAAAAACCGACAGCCTACAAGTTTCACCAGCAACGTTGTGGACCCTCTGTCATGGAGCAGCAGGCTGGGATCTGTCTTTTTGGATTCTGTTTCTGCCGACCATTTAGAAGTTCTTAGTAAATCGTTCTGGCTGAAAATGCCAGTGAAAAACCAGTATTATGAAAACAGAAGTGTCTTTCTGCACCTAAGCAGCCCAAAAGAAAGGCCACAAGTGAAGCCACCATTGTGAAAGCCAGCCTGCTACCTAGACGTAGGCTAAAACTGGCACAGGAAATAACGATGTTTGTTTTAGAGTCCAGGGCGATAATGCTAAGGCCACTTTGGAAACTCCTTTATTAGCAAATGATTATAGAACAGTTCCAGTACCAATGCAGTTTACATAGGGTGACCGCAGTGGCAACGTGTAGGGGGTGTACAGGGGTGCATGTGAACCTCCTGAAAGTGCCGGTGCACCCCCTGACAGACCACGCTCCCCACTTAGGTGACGGGCAGGAGGGGCAGGTGGAAGTGCTGGTACCCCCCTACCAGTGCTGGCCGAGGAGTGCGAGTGCTGGATGAAGCGCTGCGGTCACTTCCATTCGGTGAGATTGGCCACGGAGGCCCCCCAGCCCAGATTTTCTTAAAAGTAATATGGTCACCCTAGGTTTGCAGAGCATCTGGTGTTGCACCAGGCCTGTTTGGTGTGCTCCACGATGCTATTTTGTAGTTCTGTGCGTTAGGAGCAGGTGAGCAATGTTGTATCACCAGGGCTCTTACTTGTTTGGGGATGCACATGGAAGCAGGGTAAACTTATATCAAGTGTTAGTATTAGTACAGGGGTTATGGAGATGATGCTCCATTTACTGTAGCATGCGGTTTGTTTCCAAACATTGCTAGTGAGGAAGATCAGCCTGTGCAGTTTTGTTTTCCACTGGGATGCACCAAGTGCGGGTATGCATTTTCTTCGGAGAAGGAAAGGAAGCTGGTGTTCTTTAAGCTAACAAGACTACAGAAAAGGGTCAGAGGTAGCAGATGGCTTTTGTGTGGAGATAATCACTGTCAGTATGAAATAAATGACCAAAATTATGCCACTGTCTTGACCTTGCCTAGCTATAAGGAGAGACGCTACAAAATAATCTTGTAACAGTGTAATCATGTAAACTCCATGATTCATGTACAAGGGCTATAGAATGAAAACCAATGACCAGTGCAGAAAGGTTAACAGTAAAGTTTGCTTTTCTTTACTGACTTTCAGCCAAGGATCCTAAAACACTTTACAACAGAAGCTGGACAGTACTCTAAGGATATAGGTAAAACACATCCCCGTTTTACAGGTAAAACTGAAGCAGGGAGAGGTTAATGACTTGTCAAAGATTGCACACCAAGCTAGTGACAATGTTATGAACGGAAGCCAAGAGACAAGACTCCCAGCTCTGTCGTAAGGCACTGCTTTATGCTCGCTCCTTATTAAAGGGCAGACATGACTACTCCATCATTTGCAACCTCTTTATTTATGACATCATTGTGTGTGTGCATGCCTGATGTATCTCAAGGAATGATGCATCTTTCTCCTTTTTGTTTCTGTCGTCATCCTGACTTCCAGCCATGAGTGGACACCAATCAGCGCTCTTATAATTTCGAGAGGATTATATTAGAGCAGTGAGATTCTTTGATCCCCAATCCAGGGCCATGGCCACCACTGAGGTACAACAGGATGGTTAAGGTTATTTAAATCAATGGTGCATTTGTCAAAAACCTCTTCAGAAGAGACTTTGTTTTGTGTAAAAATAGTTTGAACAGAAAGAAATATCTGGAGGAAAGGGGACATTGTTCTAAAGAGACAAAGTAAAAGGAACTATTAAATGTTCCCTTGAACAGCTCTGAATATGTTTGGCATCCAACCAGCCTTTTTATGTTTGTAGAACAGAAATTCATTGTCCTAAATGTAAAGACTTTTTGGAGTGCTGCAGACTGGAACGGGTCTGCATAATTAAACTGAACTTAACTCTGGGTTCATGTGACTGGTCTGAGATCCAGGAACAATTCTCCCCAGTGCAACCTGCAGTACATTAGCATTAAGCCTAGGTTTCTCTTATTATTTTTAGTAAGAAGGATTATATGAATTGGCGCAAGCTGAAAGCGGCTGGAAGTACTTTTCTTAATTTCCTGGCTTGCTGTCACGTTTCACAAAGCTGCCCTAGCACAAGCCAAGGAAACGGTTCTGCATATTGTACTGATCAAAATTTGCATGAGCTGCCTTGGGTCTTTGTTGCGCTGCCAAACCTGTAGTCATGAGCATAAATCACAATACCCCTCCAACTTATGGTTACATAGAATTAAATAGTTAGGAAAGGTTGCAACTTTGTGTAAGTCAGACTGTATTACTCAGTGTAAAATTGACCAAGGGCTGGAAAAACGGTATTCAAAATGCTTAATAAAAAAAATCTCATGGATAATAATTGTTACAAGTCAGACATTTATAAGCATTTTTATTTTGGATTTAGACAAACCACTTATTATAAATGGATGATCTTATGATTGAAGTACTGGCCTGGAAACCTAGGGCTCGGTTCGCAGTCATTCCATAGATTCCCTCTGTGACTCTGGACAACTCACTTAGCATCGCATTTTCAAAAGCCTCCACATTGATCTAACTGCTGTTACTGAAGTCAGTGCTAAGACTACCATCGATTTCTGTGAGAGCAGAGCTGGACAGAGCAGTAAGCTCAACCTATTGGGATTCAAAGTTTTGATCCCAGGGAGCCTAGATATTTAAGTTGTGTGTGTTAGTCACAAAGCCAGTACCGTTAGATAATGACGACATTTGTGCAGCTAATTCATTGCATTAGGCTGTTTGCAGGTGGCAAGCAAGGAAAGAGACTTTGTATTCTTTAGATCAGCAATGAAGCGATTGTGGACAGAGCCTTATATTCCACAGCCAGAGCCCATGATTGACACGGTGACAGGCCTCTGGAGCAGAGGAGATTGCCCCACATGAGTGCATAAAGGGGTTGCTGAGCCACAAATGAAAAATGTTTTAATTCTCCTGGCTTGTCAGGTGCTCCCCTAGCACAGGCAGCATTACATGCAATCACTAGTCTAACAGGAGGAGGATAAAAGGCCAGGAGCTTGCTCCCATTGCATCGTTTCCTTCGCACAAGGGATGGCAGACCCTCCTGGACCTAATAAGACTCTCTGATGCAAGCTACCTTCCCACCAGGATAAAACATCTAAAAGACACTGCCACAGCACAAATTGAAACTGAAAACAGCAAGCAGCTGTCGTGTTCAGCTGAGCCTGGAGTGGAAGGAGCCGGAACCTTTTGTGACCTCCCAGCCCTATCCATTCTGGGATTTGGTAATTAAACATTAGTAATAACTGACCTACCATGTGTCTAGGCTGCCACACTGAAATGACTACTTTAGCCTTTTAAGGAAAGCTCCTGTAGCAGAGAACCACTGCGAATGCTTTACGAACTTTACATTTTCAGGTCTGAGATTTCATTTCCCTTTGTCCACCCGCATGCAATTTGCAGACATAAGTGCAGGTGCTTGCTTTTATATCCACTCTGACTAGGTAGATATGTGCTAATGAGAATAGCAGCGGCAAAGGAGGCTGTTACTTAGATATCTATACTGCACTCAGCACCATAAGATCAGACTGCCTGAGAAGTATGATTTCATTACTGCCTGTGGCACCCACATGGGAGTACCATATTTTCTCTCCAACATCACTCACCTCCCCGCTCCCCCAAACCAGCTGCTGAAATTGGAGTGCGCTTTATGTGCGAGAAAACAGTCAGAGCAGGTTCTGCCATTTACTGGCTGAAGCCAAAAGTCAAATCTGCCGTGATCCACTGGGAACGGACAATGAGCAGGCTCCACTTCCCACTTCCTACTACTCAGACACTACAAGGCCTTTCCCCCCCCTTCATTCTGCCTTTCAGAAACAAGATGTGTATTATATTTTAGGGCGTGTTATGTGTGAGAAAATACAGTATTTCTTTGGCCGACAGACATGTTGTGTGACTTAAGACAACCCATAAGTCTCACACCACAGTTAATAAGTTGTAGACTAACCTTGCCTGCAGTTCACTCCAAAACATGCATATACTATTAAACTAGGCCTGTATCCTATTGATATTTCCTCTGTCACCTGAATCAATTTTGTTTCCTCATCAAAGCAGGCAGCCTCATACCTTGAGTCAAAATTATAGCTTAATGAATCAAAGTCAGGCATCATCCGTGCAATCAAATAAGCTCATCTCCTAGTAAAGCACAGCCTGATAAGTTAACAGCCTGACCTGATAAAGCCAAGAGCCTGTTCCAGCAGAACCAGATAAATCATATTTTGGACTTTAGCTTCAGACTACTGCTGAACACCACAGGTCATCTGTACAAGAGTCCCTTTCTGTATATAGCTGGTCACTCCAAGGGAGGCCAGGGACAAATGGTTGACAAGATCGCCAGTGTAACTAGAAAGACCTACTGCCTTCATTTTAAGTTACTGCAATTCGGTGTTGTGCAGACAATCCAGAGCATATTTTGTAGGTATAGTATGTAGCAGCTTTGCCCAGCAGATCTCAGTGTTTTCCCAACAGGTCCGACTACAGCAGCAAGGGAAGCAATAAGCCTGGTCGGTGCGGTCAGGGGATAGGTAATGAGACAATCCATCCATGCAGTTTTTAACATGCCAAGCCCTAGTGTAGCTGAGGAAATCCAGCCCTTCACCTCTAGACAAGGTTTGAATCATGGCTGGGTCAGTATTGACCCTCTCATGACTGTTTAGATCAATGGTGCTCAACCTTTTTGGCCGGCGGGCCGAATAGGCAGCAGCCAATCCCACCGTGGGCCAGATCTAGCAGGGCTCCATTTGGCAGGGAGGAGGGAGACAGCCCTGCTCTAAAAAGCACACCTAGGAGCGCACACATGCATACACACACACGCACACAAACACGGCTATGGAAGCCAACACTGAAGTGCCTGAAACAGGGTACAAATTGCAAAAAGTGGTGTGCCTGGATTTCAAATGGCACTTGGTATTCTCTACCTGTATCTGGGAAATTACAGAGCGCGGGCTATTGTGTGTCTGAGTAGTCTGTGCATGTGTGTATGATTATCCTTTTGTGTGGCAGCGTCTCTCTTCCTACACATACTACTTGTAGACTCTGACACAGCTGAAACAAATGCACATTCTCTTTCAACTTGGGCTACAGAGGCCTCTTTAGAGGGAGAGAGCAGAGACCTCTCAGTTCTACTCTCCCTTATCTCCTCTGGCTCGTATAATTATTGGGAGTGGGGGAAAAAAAGGCAGTGTGTGTCATAAATGAGATCTGGTGAAGCAGGTCATACATTTCTTGCTGCCACTTGTTCAGGAATAGCTGCTCTCATCGAGCAGACCAAAATGATGGCAATAAAAGCTTTGCACTTCCCTTTCTGCAGCCCGAATGGTCTGGCGTCTTCGATCTCCCACTCCACTGCCAACAAACACCCTTTTACACAGCAGTTGTGGAACAAGGCATTTAAATGTCGTTGCTAATTTTTAAACTGAGCTGACTACACTAGAGACCAGATTGCAACCAGGTTGTTATCCTCTTTGCTAAGCAGTTATTCACTAGGCTGCTCTGTTCCAACTTTGTGCAAGTATTAAGCAGTCTATCCAATAGATAGGTGGCTGCTTGATGCTGGAATCGTAGAGGTGTAATTTGCACCCTGGGCAAAACTTACTCTGCACCAGAAAGCAGGGAAGGAGGGCAGTGAGTCTTAACCTACCCAGCACCCGGCTTCCACAACCAGGTGGCACAGGGCTTCTCATTCCTCCCTCTCCCCAACATGTTCTCTGCTATTCTGGGGTTGTGCTATAACACCTGATAACTGTGTTCCCCTGGCACATCATAGGCTGCAAACAGCCAGTAATCTTAATTCCCTGCAAGTGATCCATGGCTGTTGGTTCCAGCTTTCACACTCATTCTCCTTGATGTCCTAGAGCTGCCAGGAATCCATCCCCAGTGAGAAACAGACCAGTTTTCCACATTCAAATCACATTTAGGAGTCTTTTTTTTTATGCCACGTGTCCAGTCAGGGGTTCACAGAGGTTTAATGGAGCACTGGCAAGAACCAGCAGAAGTAAGGTCGAATTGCTGATCAAAACCACATGTGACGCAGCCTGCAGCTTTCAGGCTACTCAGCAGTACTGTAAGGATATCACACTCGGGCAGAACCACACCCTGCCCACCCTGGTTCTCCATTAAAAGAAGGAATTGGGCCAGAGTGGGGAGGAAGTGGACAAAAGATTGAACTGCTTAAACACACACACAAATGCAATTTCCCCTTGTGGTCTGGCACCATAGGGAGGGAGCAGCGCTAGTCAGCTGATTATGTTAGCTCTGAACTTATTCATGGATTCCTAGATGCTAGGGTCAGAAGGGACCTCAACAGATCATCAAGTCTGACCCCCTGCCTAGGCAGAAAACAGTGCTGGGGTCAGATGACCCCGGCCAGATGCCTATCCAGTCTAGCTAATAACATCCCCTAAAAACAGGGGATGTGGGACGTGTTTTGGGAGTGTATGTGTGCAAAAGGAGCGTGGGAAAAGGATTCCACGTCACCCCCTAAAGGGCAGCAATGTACAAGGGCTTCTGCTTCCATCTGGGATGCATAAAAGGTGCATCCCAGCAAGAGGCATGTGCAAGGAGAATTAAGAGTTTCTTGGCCAGCATGCTCTTCCTGGCTTTCTCAGTGACCTTGAGTAAAATCCCTTTGCTTTTGTACTTCAGTTTTCTCTTTTGCAAAACCAGAGCCTGATCTACTTCCAGAGGCAGAGCAAGAACGATGGCTCAGCGATGCCCCTAGCAAAACTCTGGCACACACCCTTGCTTGCAGACTTGGAGCAGCACACATAGTTAGTTCAGATCTGTGCTCAGTGGTTTGTACCCACTTCGCTGTGCTGCTTGGGGGTTGATGCTACCTCCTTCCAAATCACTCTTTATTCCAGTACATTTGTTAACGTCAACACAGTCATTTCGGTATCAAATAACTGATCACAGAGCTTGTGTGTGAACAGGAACACAAACTGTAGCAGTTCATGGCACCTTTATAATGGTAAAGCTGCACCCACACTAGGGCCATTATATTATGCTAATGGACTTATCTACACCCGTAGCACATGCCTGCACTTCGTGCATCTGGCTCCACTGCTTCAAACTGTTCATTCTGGAGGGGGGGGGAGATGTGAACTGCACGTAATACTGTCAGCAGGACTACCTTAGCTCAAGTTCAAGAGAAAGCCTTACACAAGTTCCAAAGAGACTTAATTACTGGCATAATGGTGCTGCCTGACTATTCAGAGTCTGTGAGCTCCGAGAATCCCAGAGCCTCTTGGTGAGAATATAGGACTTAGGGCAGATCTTGGGCCTGCATTTGCTGGTGAATTTTCTACAGCTGGCATTTAGGTAAAGCCTTGCAGGCACAGCGATGGCCCTGAACCTCCATTCTCATGCTTCCTAAGCAGGGAGTGTCATTTCAGATTTCCTTTCCAGACCTTTTATTGTGTCAGGTCTAGTTCTGCCTGCAGGTAAAGGGAGTTCAGGACAGCGAATGCTCCTGCCAAGAGGTCTGAAATACTTTGTGCAGCCTTATGCATCACCCCTTGTTGTGCTCCCTATGGTGACAGGCATCACAGTGTACAAAACATCCCTTTCACTTCTCGGTCTGGAACAGATACAGCCCACACCGTATTAAGAATTGAACATCGAAGCTGTCAAAGGACTAAAGGTATCTACACCAGCAGAATACTCAAAACCCACCTGCTCTTGACTTTACAGGGGTAGAGGCACGGCTGTCCGTTGTACCAGCATGGATTGGGGTGACTACAGTGACATCTAGATCACACTTGCCTAAAACTTAGAGCACGACTTGCCCTGAAATTTCACATTTTTCCTGTGTCGCTTAGGATATTCGCACTCGGAGACCCATTTACCAAAATCATAGTCAGTGTATCAGTTGTGTTTAGTGCAGGCTTCAAGGGGCCGAGTCCTCTGGGTTCCTGCTCTCTGGAAAATGCCAGTGCAAAGCAGCCAGCACCAATGTATTCAAAGGTCATATCTGAAATGGGAGATAACAGAGAGCCATGGCAGCTTTGCTGTAAGCAAGCATGTTGCTAAGTCCTGGGTCACAAAACAGAAAAATGCCCAGAAAGCAGCTCTCTGAACTCTGCAGTCCATGTTGGGACACTGGGGTAAGGACACTGGGGTAATGCATGCAGCATTAGGGAGGTTTAAAAATAACCCAAAACCTTTGCTTTATGAGGAGGAAATGTTTAATTGTTTCCTTCCATCCTGCTTAGCTACCGCCCTGAGAAAATTTACTCTAGCGTTTTCAGGCAGAGCATCATACCATGAGGTTGTATATCTGCTTACTTGGATTGTGTAGTCTATCAGTCCCTACCAGGCCTTGAGCAAAAAGATCTTCACCGCTGGAGCCCTTAGGGTGCTCCTCTGTCTTCAATAAGTAACATGTGCAGCCTTAAATCCTAGGCCTAGGCAACAAAACCACTTCCAGAGATGAGCTAGACCTCACACCGCACTGTGGAGTGAGTAAATCAACAGCACTAGCATGAAGGCAGTTGCATTGTCTTCTCTCTAAGATTTCTAGGATGCTCTTCAGCTCTAGTCATTCTCCACAGTCTAAAAAACACCAGAGAAAGGGTTTGTTTCCATCTTGATTAACACAGCAAATTAACAACAAAACCTTAGATAAAGAGAATTGCTAAGGTTTGACAAAACAGTAGCTTGACAAAACTGTTTTTCAGCTCGGAGCATAATGAAATTCGGGGGCTTCCTGCAGCTTGCTGTTTTGGCGCAAAGCTCTCACGCCTGCCCTTGCAACAGATGAGAAACATTAGCTAACTAAGTTGATAGGAGTCGTTAACGTGCATGGAACTCCCTCAGTTCCCCAATTCATTCAGAATAATTCATTAGTGGAAAGTCCTCAGCTATGACAGTTAGTTAAGCTGGTGACAGGTGGTTGGGTCCCTGTTGCAGGCATGTCCACGATTTGTTCATCTGTGTAAATCCAGTCTGGCACAGACATGAATCAACCGCCACATGGCCCTCAAGAGGGCTGTTTTATCAAAAGCACTAACGTAGTGCTCATCTCCATGGTCTCCAAGGCTGAAGAGTACTATGGTTATTACGACTAAATCATGGGAGGCTTTCAATTTAAACCGAGTCAGGCCATCCAGCTGCCAGGTCACCATGGATGTGGTCTTTAGGCTAAATATGCTTCATCTCGTCATTTCAGGTTTCTCCTTTATAATACAGGGAGAAGCAAAAATTATCATGCTTTTCACCCAATGCAACACACTTTACCAAGGCCGATAAATGCCATACATTAGCGCTGTCATGCCATTACCTTTCCTGTTTTTCTGTGCAACTGCTTCCTATCACTTCCTATTTTTGTGACTTTAAAAGGCTTCCAGTATTCAGCTCCATGGCTTTGCAATGAGTTACTTTTTCCCCTCAACACAAAATAGGACTTAAAACTCCTGACACTGAAAGAGGCTGGTGTTTACCATCCTGCTGCTGTGGGTCTTATTTGAAAGAATCCCACTGCCCCCGCTCCGGGAAGCCATGCTTATCAGCAACTGGATCTGCCCGTTGTTAACCTTTCTGTCATTTCTCCGCAGCTTGAAAGCTATCCTGGTGGGGAAGCCCGCAGACAACACGGTAGATCTGTCCAGCATCCCACTGACCCCGAAAGATCTGGACCGTGTCAACTCGTACCTCCAGCACAGCTCAGAGCACATTGACAGCGTGGAGCTGTGCTTCACCGAACTGACCGATGAGATGCTCCTCCAACTCTTGCCTGTCCTCAGTGCTCTGCCTCATCTCACCACGCTCGCCCTGAATGGGAACCGGCTCACAAAAGCCGTCCTTCGGGATCTGACAGAAACGCTGAAGGACCTGAAGAAGTTTCCCAGGGTGACTTGGATTGATCTGGGCAACAACGTGGACATCTTTTCCTTGCCACAGCCCTTCCTGGTCAGCCTACGGAAACGATGCCCGAAACAGGGCAACTTGCCGACCATCCTGGAGTTTGGAGAGGGCCAGATGAGTGACTTGGAAAGCCAGGATGGCCTGGCAGAGAGTCAGGAGGATGTGCGCTTAGGTGATGGAGGCAGAAATGAACCCGACAAGGTCAACAACACAGGCTCCAGACAGCCCCTGCCAGACAGAACAGAGGTCGGGACACTGCCAAATAAACACGACTTCAAGAAGGAGGCTGCCTGCGTGACAGCTGCAGTGACATCTCAAACATGATGTTCGGCTGTGTATCACTGGGCTGGGTACTTTACACAGAGACACTTTAAAACTGATACCTCAACTATGAAGGTTATTAAGGGTTGATTTACATGTTCAGATTTCTATACAATGCTTTGAGAACTTGAGACTGGCAATTTCTCTCATCCTTGCAAATGTCGTCTTATTTCTTTTCATACAGAACATAAATGTGATCATTGTATACCTATATTTTTTAAAGCTGACCACATATTTTTAAACATTAGTGATGCGCTATGCTTTCTCTCTTTCCAAAAACATTGGTCTCTGTGGTGTCGTAATACCAGCCCCTTAAATAGCACAGAAGTTGAAGAAAACAGAACAGACTTTGCAGGAAGGATTTCCTTTTTGGAAGAGAGATCATTAATACCAAAATCTTGGTTTTCAAATAGCCTCTCTCTTGTATGTGAGCGACAGGCTGCTGTTGTCCCAAAGAGGACTCTTGCAGAGACAAAAATTAAACCTTTTTCCTTTCTCAACTGGCATTGCAAGGTAGCGTGCTTGATTAGTTAAAAACAAGTAGGGATCTTTCCCTGCACCAGCTGCCGAGCAGTGAGGAGGAAATTCAGCCCTTTGTAGAGGGTCTGTGCAACAAGCACCATGTAACCGGTGCATATTCTTCGTGCTGGGCACCTGCAGAAAGGTGCACTTCCACTCAAGTTCCTGCTTCCTTAGCTCTATTCACAATCCAGAACCACTGTCTCTCTCTTTAGCCTTAACAGGAGTTGGACCAGCAAACTGACCTTGACTTTGCCAAACCCTAAGCCCAGTTCTGCTCTTAGTCATGCCACTGTGAACCCCAGATAACTCCAGTGATCTCCATGTCATTACTTGGGGTTTACGTCAGCGGATCTGAGAGTGGCATTGGGTCTGTTTTTAGAGACTCGGGGGGGGGGGGGGGGGGGGGGGGTGGCATCTGCAAAGTTGGGATCGCGGCTTGTAGTTCACATCTGTCTCCGAGATGCAGAAAAGGGAAAAAAACTGCCAGATACTTATCACAGTACTGAATGTTTGTAAATGAAAAACAAACCCGTTCCAAAGGAGGTTTTTATACACTGCCATGCTGGGGTAGTCAGGTGTCAGTCAGCTGAAGGCCTCTGCAAGGCTTTTAGGTCATTTGACTCCCTCCTTTCTCCCAGTGACCAGAAGTGCTTTGTTTCTAAAAATTTTTAGAAGAGGAACAGCTTTGAATTGCTGACGGCAAATGGACCACCACATTACAGCAGAGAAGGGACTCCTGCTGCAGGGTATGAACCCAGATCTTAATTTCCACTAAATTTGGGGAGGGGATAAGAGTGGGGGAGGGATCTGAAACGTGCAGCAAGACCCATCTCCACTTTCTAGAATTTTAATACATTTACAAGGATCAAACAATTTCCTGGCATAAAGTGTAGCCAATTGGCTTTCCGCTAGAGTCCCTTTCTTTGAATAGCTTTACTGCGCCAACTCTCTGGCTCAGGCATGAATGGCAAAACTTTTGGCTTGGTTTTCTCTGGGTTCAATTGCATTCAAAATTTTCAGTCTTCCCCTCGGCTCTGTCTACATCATATCCCTGCACTATAAATCTGCATGCCTTTTCCAGAGGGGCTTAACACTGCCAGTTGCTGCTTCTCCTTCATATGCAAGTAGCTAACTTAGAAGAGGCTCTGCTTCTCGTTTTACTAAATCTGGCAAAATTCAATATAATTTGCATGTATCCAAGACTTTTTTAAATGCTAATTCTTTTCAACAGGCATACAACTTTGCAGTGAGTAAACTATTCTATTTGAAATAAAGGCACTATCCATAATCAAAATAAATGACAATGTTTAATAGTTGCCTTGACTGGAGGTTGTATTTGTTTCACACAACTGGTACCACAATCCACATGAGGAAGGTCAGTAATATCAGCCTGATGGAAATCTGCTGGGGTAGTCTAAAGGCATATCAGATTAACACTGTAAATACTGTAGCTTTCTAAATCTTTTGTATTTGGCACCTCCCTCCCTAAATAAGCTTCAGGGTAATTTGGCTCTTGGACTACTGTAACATCCTGACACCTGTATAAAACAGCGCAAGTGTTAAACCCTTAGCACTGTATATATATATTGTGTAAATCACATCTGTACATGAGAATACTTGTCTACAAAAAGAAAGGTTGATTGTCAGCGGAGCTGCACTACTTACATCTGGATTGAATTTGGTCCAGATATGTTAAAGGAAGTTTGGCCCACACAGTTGAATAGGAAGACGTTGTTAGAGGCAGGATTTCCAGCTCTCAGAGCTCTGCATGCTCCTAGACCTCTGAACTAACATTAGCGTCGGGTTGTTTCCAACAGGGAAGCCTACACTGAGCACCATTCACTTGATGATTAACTGGGACTCAGCGAACCCGCTGCTCACAGCAGTTGGAGATTGTCTTCTCATTGTCAGTCTGAGAGGAGAACCACCAGTTTTGAATGAATGTGTATGGTATTTCACACAGTGTGGAGCTGCTAAGACAGAAATTAAATGGTCAGAGTCCTAAGGATGCAGCTTCCACAACCAGCAAGGTCTTTATTCAGAAGCCTGGGCTAGATTGCACTGTTCTGATTTTTGGAGGGTTGTCGAGAAACTTAAGAGCACGTGCCTTATCTCACCAGCAGGGTTCCTCTCTGCCCAGTACTGGCTCGCGTGGTGAAAAGCAGTCACCCAGCCTGTGTGGATTGCGCAGAACGGAAGGGAACATAGAGAAGCGTCCAATCTTGATGCTTCTCAGCATCAACCGCATGTGAACTGGAGCAAAACCAATGCAGAACCTGCAGGTGCTATGAGGTAATAATGCTGAAAAATACATTTAGGCCTTAACTCTCCTAGAACAAGTATCAGCTTTTCTGGGCACTTAGTTTGCACCACTATTACAACTCATGGTGACTGGGCACAGAGACCTAATCAGCAAGAAATGACACTGCTCCTTGCGGGACCCGGCATCCTCTTTCCCCACCAGCAAAGATTTACTGAATGCAGGAGGGATGTTGCTTACTGGAAACCTGGTTTCCACAGACGAGCTATAGTCTACCCTGTGGAATTAATTCACTAGTCTCTGCTGAAAACAAGATCTCTACGAGATAGCGGTCGCTGTTTGAACACACGTAGCTCTCTGGACAATGGAGTACTGAATCCACGGTAGGTGCTAACACAACAGAAGAAGCCCCATTGTACTCACTTATACCAGTGCAGCTGCTCGCACCACATTTTGTCCTCGGTTACACTGCTGTACATCTAAAGTAACACTACTGCAGCCAAGTTGGCTACTTCCATGACTTAAATACAGTCACACCAGCAACATTTTGACCTGCAGGTCCGCTGCTCTGAGCTCACTGATGTTCTGTGCTGTGGTCAGGGTCCTCTCGATTTCTACCAGGAAGCCATCTGACTGAGTGTACTTCAATAGCGAGCAGTGTTTCCCTTTTGAAACGAAATAAAAGAAACAAAATCCTAGTTTTTTTCCTTATTCACTAAATAAGCTCATTACATTTCACTGTGCAGTATTTGCAGCTTTGAAAAAAATGGCATGTCATGACACGTTAAAGCTCCCTGTAACTGTTAGGATGCATAAGAACAGAGCTCTGAGAAAATCAACCATGCTATAGTAATGCAGGGGAAGAAACACACAGAGCAAGCCTGCCACCCAGGTAAACGTGCTTGTCTCCATATCACAGCAGACAGCACATCTTTTCAGATCCCAGCTTGCTTGTGTGGCATTATACGTCCATCTGTGAAGAGACAATATCAGACTTGCACAGCACACAATACCGACTCCAGTCCCCAGCACGCACCCTGCTTCTCTCTCCAGTTCTCTCTTCTCAAATGCAACAAAACATATTAGCAAGCAATAATAAACCTTGCAATAAAGCACCAAGAAAACCTTCCATACCCGAAAATCAGCACAAATGGAGCAAGCATGAGCCTGTGGGAAGCTACAGCACTGGAAAACCTGGAGACAGGTTCTCAGCTAACCCCTAGTGTGACCTTGAGCAAGTTACTTCCCCACTCTATGCCTCAGTTTCCATATCCATTTGCATGCAGCTCTTTCAGTGTGGCAGGATTTGTGAATGTTATCTGAAGGCCCCTCTTCAAAAGTCACCGAAGTAGCACTTGGGCACTGCTGGCAAGTTTGTCCTCTTTAACCACAAAGTAAAGTTCTCAGAAGGAGAGGGCCAGAGATATGCAAGCTATTTTCTACATCACTCACAGTCACTGAGAGATTTCCAGCTCTGCTGCATCTTCAGAGTCACAGTATCACACAGGTGGTGACTAACCTGTACCTAAAAAATACGCACATACTTGGGCCGATGGCAAGTTGAGCGCACGCAACACTAATGCATGTGAAACAAAACTAGGAGGGTGGCTTCCCTTAGAAGCTGGAGGCTGCAAGTGAGAGGCACAGTGGAAAAAGCCCTGGTCACACCCAGTTCACTCTCCCTTTCAACGTCCATTCTCTGTCTCTGTGAGACATGAGATACTGGGCAAAATGGACCTATGGTCTGACCCAGTAAATGGTTCTTACGTTTTTTCTGTTATGTTCTCCTGGGCAGAATCCAGTTCTCTGCAGAGAGTCCCCCAACAAACAGCCACCCCTCTATAAAATGATCAAGCTTCATCTTGAACCTAGTTACAATTTTTTGACCCAGCTGCTCCTCCTGGAAGGCTGCTGCAGGACCACGTTGCCATGATGGGCAGACGGCTGCCTTGACTTTCCAGGTTAAACATACTAGCATCTACTCTCTGCACAGTTGTTCTTGTGCCAAGATTATCCTTTCTCCCTCCTAGATGTTTGCCCCCCATTGCATTTATAGACAGCAACTGCACCCCGCAGCCCCCACTTTATTTTGATAAGATAAACAAGCCAAGCTCTTCTAGCCCCCCCTTGTGCAAGAGGCTCTCCTTTAACCCCTGAGTATCCCAGCAGCCCCCTTCTGCATTCTTGCGTTCCTCCACAGGTCTTTGTTCGTAGGAAATGCAAAAAGAAGGATTCCCAACATGGAGAGCAGCTTCCAGCAAACACAACCGTGCCTCGTTGCCTTCCTGGACAGGTCCTGGCTAGGGCTTCAGACCACCCATAACAAAAGGTCAATCCCAAGTAGGGCTGATGCTTGAACAAGTGACACTGTCTGACCCAGGATCATTTATGCATTCCTGGCATCTTTGAGCACATGACGTTGAAATACAAACATTAAATCAAGTGTAAAAACCCCCACAGCACGCAAGAGGCTCAGGCAAATCATATAAGCCCTGTTTACAGATGGGTAAACTGGGGCATGTGGCAACGACACAGTGTGCTTCAGGTCTGACATTAGAGCCCAGGAGCCTTCACTCCTACTCCTCTAATCTAACTCTTGACTGTTCCTCCAGACAAGAGCATACCATGAGATAGATGCACACAATTTTCTGGCACACTTCTAGTGCCATATAGCAATGCCAAACTTTGCAGGGGCCTTTAAGATGCACACTGGGCTTGGCACAAAAGGAACCCCAATGTCTTTAAAAACCTCTGAAAAAATTCTGAACAGTGGAAGATGTGAAAAACTACCTGCAGCCTTTAGGATTAAGGCACTTTGTTGCTGAAATGCGACCACCTCTGGTGAGGAATGTAACAACTAGTATATCAGCAGACAGCAGCTGATAAAGGACAGGAAGAGATGTGGATCAGGACAGATATCCAGGTAAATCATCATGCATGCAAACTAAAATTATCCCACTAGCACAGGGGTCAACAGTGCTGTTGACTCTTGAAAAGTGCACCCTGAGATCTTTGGTGAGTGCTCAAGAAGTTGGGTCTGGACTTCTCTACTAAAACTCAGCACAGAGGTCTTTAATAAAGGGCACTATGCAGTGCCGTGTCCAAAAAGAAAAGCATCAATTCCCAGTATGTGGCTTTTATTTGTTTAAAACTCTGAGTGCCCAAGTGCCCTCAGCTCATGGATCACTTCCAGCAGACTCAGTTATCAGACAGGATGCTGAAGAGGAGCAACCTGGAAAGTACGAGAAGGTATCTGTGGTGGAGAAAGAAAAGAGCTCAGCGCAGGAATTTAGAAGCACATTAACCCAGCACGGTAGCAAACGTATCCAATTGGATGGATGTCGTGTCACTTGCAAAGGCTTTTAAGACAAAGACTGGGGTCAGTACAACATCAAACATGAAGGACCTGAGTCTCATCTTCGTTATCTTGATATCAAGCCATGAACTCCACTGAAACAGAGTACAGAATTCAGCTCGATGTCAGCTGAAGGAGCAATAACTCAACGTATGAGATGAACATAACAGCTGCCGTTTAATGAGTCAGACTGTAGGTCCATTTTGCCCGGTATCCTGTGTCACACAGTGGCAGAGAGTGGATGCTGAAAGGGAGAGTGAACTGGCTATGACCAAGGTTTTTTCCCCTGTTCCTATCCCACTTGCAGTCTCCAGCATTTAAGGTCTGGGAAGCTCGGGTTTAGAGGTTGCAGCCCTAACACCCATGCTCAATAGCTAGCTACTGTTGCCCCTTTCCTCCAAGAATTGATCCAATCCCTTTTTGAATCACGTCGGGCAACGAGTTCCACACCTGAATGACTCGCGATATGAAGAAAAACTTCCTTTTGTTAGTTTTAAACTTACTACCTACTAGTTTTGTGTTGTGACCCCTAGCCCTTGTCTTGTGAGAGACAATAAATCATAAATCCCTATTTCCTTTCTCCTCACCATTTAGTACTTTGTAAACCCTTGTGTAACAGGGAACCCTAGCCCCTTTAAGACCTGGGTTTACAGAAAAAACAAGCACCGGGAGGGTAGGGGTTAATAGCCCAACCACCCAAGCTGGCCAGCTGACAGGAAGGGGATAGGCTTTTGGGCACATATAAAGCCCAGGGTGGAGGGTGGTAGGGGAAGAGAGTGTCTGTATGGCAGGACTACCTAAGTATGCTGTGGCCAGACTGCTGCTGTGGTTAATGAGGCTCAAGGAGTCTATAAGGTACCCACAGCTGCGGGGTGTTCAGTGTGCAAAGAGCAGTTTGGGGGTTTTAAGGAGCCAGTGTGTGGCTTATAGGGCTTCTATTATATATAGCCCAGGGGCTCACTTTATGTTGTTGTTTGTATGGTGGACTGGGATGAGGCTGTGTGGGGAGAAGGAGCCCTTAGTAGGGCACACTAGTATGCAAACCCCAATGCCAGGGGGTGTAGTGACAGGGGGTGATTGAACCCCCAGGGCCAGGGGGTGCAAGTCAACATGTATACCATCTGTGAAGTGTTGGCCACTATGTAGGTGAGGTTTGGAGTGGTGGATAGCTACCCCTAGTGCTGGGGTATTAAATGGGCAGCCTCCCACCTGAGTAACATCATTATTATTGCTCCATCAGGGTGTGGCAGAAGAGAGTTGGGGGGTAGCCCAGAGATGGAGGGACACACCTCTGTTAGACAAGGTGTGGGGATGGACCCCTGTTGTACCTTGTCATTTCCCCCACCCCCAGCATCCCTTTCCTTAAATGAACAGGCCTAGCTCTTTTAGTCCCTCCTGTTAGGGAAGCCCCTCCATACCACTAATCATCTTTGTTGCCCATCTCTGGATGTTCTCTAGTTCTTCTATATCTTTTTTGAGGTGTAGGGACTAGAACTGGGCACAGTATTCAAGGTAGGGATGCACCATGGACTTGGAAAGGGGCATCATGATACTTTCTATTTTGTGTACAATTCCCTTCTTTGTAATCTCTAACATTTTGTCTGCCTTTCTGACGGCTGCTGAGCATTGAGCTGATATTTTTAGCAAACATCAATGATGCCTGGCTCTCATTCCTGTTTGGCAACAGATAATGTAAAGCCCATCACAGCACGGGTATAGTTTAGATTAGATTATTTTTGCCCACGTGGACCACTTGATGTAGGTTGTGAATCATTTCTGATTAAAGCTGTGCCTTATGCCTATCACAGCAGAAGTTCTGAGAATACCCAGGGGTATTCAGGATGGGGAGCTACTGCTGCTGGAATCAAGCTGATGGCATCTGAGTGGCTTGATGTCTTATTGGGGGGCTTATCCATAATTCTGGCCCTGCCATGTGGGTTGGAGAAGAAGCAAGAAAAAGGGAAATGCACATGCTTAATAGTAAAAAATCTACATGACTAATGGACAAGGGCAGACAATTTGTGCTTGATCAGCTGCATGAGAATTTGGGCATGTTGCACTGGCAGCGTTCTCCGCAATCACCAAGTGGAAGATGAAGCAAAGAGGGGGCTAATCGGATGGATTGTGATGCAGGACCAAGACACTGGGCATTATTAAAAAAAAAAAACAACAAAAAACAAACAAAAACATTACAAAGTATCTAAAGGCAATCTGCTTAATTAACATAATGTCAACCACATGGATATAGGTGAATGAGGAAAGAGACTCAAACTCTTCAGAGGCAAACTCAAACCCTAGAACAGACTGGGGAACATGACTTGTGAGGAGATGCTGGGGGGAACTAGGCTTATTTCTTCTAGAGGAGAGAAGATGGGGGGTGGTGTTAATAGCGGCCTTCAACTCCCTGCAGGGAGGATCCAAAGAGGATGGAGCTGGACTGTCATCAGTGGAGGCAGATGAGAGAACAAGGAGCAATGGGCTTGAGTTGCAGCAAGGGAAGCTTAGGCTGGGTATTAGGAAGAATTTTCCTCACTAGGAAAGCAGTAAAATGCTGGAACAGGCTACCCAGAGAGGTGGTGGAAGCTCCATCCTTGGAGGTTTTCAAAACCCAGATAGACAAAGCCTTGGCTGGGATGATCTAGTTGGGGATGGTCCTGTGTTGAGCAGGGGGTTGGATTAGGTCTCCTTTGGTCCCTTCTAATTGTAACTTTCTATAATAAGGCTCTTCTCATAAATGACTGTCTTCTACTTCCCCAGAGATAATAGCACACACTTCCTTTACCCTGTAAACTCTCTCCATCTCATTAAGGAGGAAAGATAAACCCATCATTCAAAGCCTCTCACTGGCTTAGGGTTATACAACAAGGGACTACTCCAGGCCACACACGCTTCTTCCCAGGCATTTGGTCTCCTTTGTTTCGCTATCAGTTGCTTTCTGTTTTTTTGTTTTTAATTTTCCTGGCTGGGAACAGGGGCTGACTTAGCTTTATAGACCTGTAAAGCAGCTCTTTTGCTAGAACTTCCTGGGTCCCTGTCAGCAAACACACTAGCACTGAGTGAGGATAATACCCCTCTATCCAGTCATGGCAGATCTAGGCTTTTGGAAGGGGGTGTACGTTATGTCATGCATCATCACCTATAACACAATGCATATTTTTTTTCATTTTTTAAATAAAACCAGAAGCTTTACTAATAAGATTGTGGCCTAGGATCCTATTACTCAAATTAAGATCTGAGCAAAAGCAAATAAGTCTGCTATATCATATTGCGTATTTAAAAATAGAACAAACTAGGTAAAAGTATGTTGTTTCATTAGTTTTGCAGTCATTAGGACTACATGGACATCTCTTTTTGGATTCAGAAAACAAACTAGCCACCTTGAGCATCTTGCCAGTGCCTCACTGAAAGCTATTTCCACACCTGAGTTTGTTTTTTAGCTAGAATTAAAAGCAGTCTATGGTAGTATGACTATAAAATAGAAGCTACACTATCTAGAGAGCTAACAGACTGCTGAAGAGAGAATAGTTTAATTAGTGGAATAGTAAGACCATTTAAAAGGAGAGGGTTGTTAACACCTGTGGAATGGAGTTTAGCAGGAATCAGGTGGAGCATAATGAGCCATGAAGTCAATTGACACTGCTTCCGTAACAGAAATGCTGCTGCCACTGCCAAGCAGTTGGTTTTAAACTCTGGGTGAACCAGCAATCAAGGGGCACTGCACTACTGCACCTCCACCCTGGATTCTACCCTGCATCCAGCTAACACTTCAATGCTCCCTTACTCTCTCTCCTTACTTACAGCTGCTGAGAGAGTCATCACGGTCCCTGGGCTGAGAACTACAGCCTTATTCACCTGGTGATTCTCCAATCCATCTATTCACTCTTTGCTATTATAATCTTGGATATTTTTCCAACAAATGTAATACGAATACATGCTACAGACTAAACAGGGGGATAGATCTTGGAAGAAACAACATCTTTTCCTGAACCAAAAGAGGGAGGTATGTGGGGCCAAGAGAGAGAGCATGCTAGAGGGTGCATGGCTTGGTGAGATGGCTGCTACCATAGAAAGGAGGGGGATGTGGGTTCAGGCCTGAACCCTTGCTCCTACTAGGGCAATAATTTTCCAACTGTACTGCCCACTGGGTGAAATGCATGGAGAATAGTAAATGCTAGGTGCAGCAGTTTGAATTCAAAAGGCAGGCTTAGAGAGGCCAGGTGGAGAGAACTGTGCTGAGAAATTACAACAATGTGGGCCCTGGATAAGAGGGGTTCAGAGCCAGGCTCTTCCACTTGCTGGGCAAGTGCCCTAACCTCTCAGCTACTGGACTAAAATATAGGCAGGGCCTTTTGTGCCAGCATCTGTCACCCACCATTCACAAGTCCAGGGCTTTGTGTCCATGTACAGAGCCCCTTACCTGCCCAGTTGGAGCTCAGCCTACTGCATGTGCTCAGGAGACACTTGGGTACCATTAGTGAGCCTGCCAAAATGGCACATGCCTGGGTACCTGCCATTTGGGCAGGTAACATGATGTAGGATTCTGACCTTTCCTACCTGTTCTATATCCGCAAAGACATTTGAGTAGCCGAGTCTCTAAGACACTTGGGAAAACTCTAAACCCCACCACTGCTTTTTACCTACCAGGGTCTAGTCTCTACTTCCCCACCCTGGAGATCCTCTACCATCCCAGAACAGCAGCTGGCTTTCACCTGGTATACCCTTCTGTTGTACCTGCCCCACTTCTGTCTGGTAATTCAGAATTGAAGGTTTCCAAATGGGCAAAGGGGGAATAAGGAAAAAGCTGACGTGCGGTGGCAGCTTTTCACTGGATGTGGATGGATTCACAGGTTTTGGACCAAAGCACATGTTTGCCAACTGGCTTCTGTGGGCTTTGGGCCAGGGCTTGAGCCATGCCTCAACACCAGACACCCACCTCAAACCAGCCCAGCACTCTCTGGTGCTGGAGCAATGGGCTCTGAGATTTACAAGATCCTATATGCACCATCTGAGGCATATTGTATCGGAGCCATCTCTGTTTCCACTGACTTACTATTTGGCCTGTTCAGCATATGACCTGCTCTTGCATGCCCCTCTGGCCTAGCTCGCTATTCCAGAGTGGTTTCAATCTTCTGACTTCCTAGCTGTCTCTGACAGCTCTTATCTCAAAATAAATGGACAAGGATTCTTCAGCAGGCAGTGATGGCTTGACTGGCTGTAGCTTTAAGGCAGAGAGTGGGGGAAAGACTATGAAAATTCAATAGGATCCTGACATCAACACTGGCTACACTCAACCTTGTGTCTCCAGATATGTAAGCTTGATGGATACTGTTAAATTAGGCTTAAAAAAAGGGTGGGGTGGGGAGGGGAAGGGAAAGGGGGAGAGAGAGAGCCCTCCCAAAAGGATTCCCTCACTGTCTACCCAAACATAGAGATGACTAAAAGAATAAAGTTCTAGTCCAGACATTGGCCAGACTGTCTGATTATTTGACAGCCAAGACTGCAAATAAACACAATCCTTTTGATGAATGTGGCAGAGGTCTGGGAGCAGCACTGAGCAATAATGTTAGCAATATAATAGTGTCAGATTGAACTTGTCCTTCCTCACACTGGAGTTCATTAGGCTTTTTTCACTGTCTTACTCAATACTGCTCCTCTCCCATATTGGATCTGTTGAATTATTTTGCACTTCCCAGTCTCACATGACCTTGCTAATTATAGTTTGATTTGCTCTTTTTTTTAAAGTGAGCTATTTGCTTCACTTTCTGTCTATCCCAGGTACTTCTGCAGTTCCCATTTCCATAACTGAGCACCTCGCTGTCATTAATCTATTCATCCTCGCATCTTCCTCAGGAGGTAGGACAACACTGCTATCCCCATTTTAAAGATTGGGGGGGGGAAACTCTCCCCTTGGCTGAGATAATGTACTTGGGGCTGGTCCTGCTTTGAGCAGGGGTTGGACTAGATGTGACCTCCTGAGGTCCCTCCCAGCCCTCATTTTTCTATGATTCTAAACTGAGGCACAGAAAGACTAAGACCCAGATCCTCAAAGGTGTTGATGCTTGAATGCATTTAAAGACTTGGGCCTATGTGACTTACCCACATTTACATGAAGTCTGTGGTGGAGCAGGAAATTCAACCCAGGCCTTGTTAACCCAAGGCAAGCATCCAATCAACTGGATCAATCTTTCTCCTTGAATCTGAGTCTTTCAGGAGGACATATTACATGCTTTATCTCATCAATTCACCATGTGTAGCAACATTTACTCTCTCTACACTTGATTAAAGCAGGCAATGTCTCCCCTCTCCCACCTGTGCAATGGGTTGAATAGAGCCCAGTGGCCTGATCTACTGCCTTGCACACTACTGAAAAAGTGGCACATCTCAGTCAGTGCTATGTCCTGAGTACTATGCTTCACTCATCCAGGGAGATGCTGACTAGCCAATGCATTTGCTGGAAGTCTGCCATCCACACACTGCCCTGACCTGCTTGCAAAATCAAACAGGACCACAACATCCAATGGTAAAGCCCCTAAGGAAGACCACTTCACAAATGACATGGGCCTTATCTACACACAAAAATGTTACTATCTTAATGAATGCTATTCAACATAGCAATAAGTTGCATCCACTCTGCTAGGGAACTGCACTCTAAAGGTGACTTGTACCATTACTTTTACTACATACAGAAGAGAAACACCTAGGTTATTAAACACTTTTATGCTGATAAAACTTCACCTACACCAAGGCTTTGACCATGCTCATTAAAGAATCCCAGCCCCAGTTATTGTAGTAAGAAAACTGCTGCAAGGCATCAGCCTATCGGTTTCCTTTGCCTCAACATATGAATAAGATTAATAAGCTGTTCTCCTCTACAGCAGAATATGCATAATAATTGTTTCTATTCTGTAGCACCTGTATAATAGAAGGAATATTTTTCTAAGGCTAGTCCAGAACTATTTCCTTTGTCAGACACAAACCAACAGAATCCAAGAGTGCGAGGCACAGGCTGCTTAGCTATTCTGTAATTCCCATCCTACAGCAGGCTGCATATTTTAAATCGCCCTTAGAATATGATTCCAGTATGGAAAATTGCTACTCTAAAAATATTAAGTTAGTGAGTTGATTGAGATCATTTGTTGCCTAGAAGGGGATAAAAAATGTCCACTCAACAGAGAAAGCACTGTAAAGAATCGGAGTGTAAAGTAGTTACCTCAATCAAATCATCCATGAGGCTACATATGTGCAAGAGAAGTAATTCTACAGGGATAGATTTATTCCTTCAGCAGTGAAGACGTAATTGGAATTCATTCGGTGCGTTTCCTCTGCAGAATCAAACTAAGGGAATTAAAAATGTAGGCAAGGAATTATGAAGGCATTAAAGGCCTGATGCTGTAAGCTCCAAGGGCTCATTGCATTTGGATTACTTATGAAATGGTTTGCAAGGGAGTATTTGTTTGAAATGAGGGTTCCCTTTCTGGGGGGGGGGAGCTTTGGAGTAGCAAGGAAGTATGGGCTGGCAACAACAGTTAGGGATGTCTATCACATTTTCATAAAAGTCAATGAAAGAAAATGGTCCACAAGCCCCTGATCCCAAATGGGCACAGGAAGCAGTGATGGAAAGTTTGGGAAAGTCCAGTGAGGCATGAAAATAAACTAATACAATGATATTACTCAGTAAGAAATTACAGTCTGAACCATCAGTTGCTACGTAACCTAAGTGACTTAGGGTTCACACTGACACCCCAATCATAGACTCAGCTCAGGGTCATAATCGCAGGCCATCGTTCTTCAGTTTAAACCCACCTTATTAAGGAAAAAAGTAATGTAGTCCTTCCCAACACACACGAATCTGGGTCCTTAATACAGAGGCCATGTATTGAAATAGATCCAGGCTGAGCCCTGCTACTACAAAAGCCAAAAGAGAATCAATAAAGAAATCAAGCATGTTTTGAGGTTCAGGGCTCTAGGTCCTTTTGTTTCAACAGGCAGAAGTACAGGCCGTTACCTGGAACACATCTCCTGCATGCAAAAGTTTCATCAATTGAAAATCCATCATCTCAAGCTGCTCTTGCCAAATTGGGCTTTTTCCCAGGGAGCTGCCTATCTAGCTTCAAACTAGATTAATTTACCAGTGCTGCAGAGAAAAGCAAAACCCAAGCAAACCTCTAGAGCATAATTCACCTTCAAGACAATGGATTAATAATGTCTCCTTGACCTTTTTAATGATTACCTGTCACCCTGGAGCATGACTTTTGTCTATTCTTCTCTACAGGTATTGTTAGTGTTCGTGCAATGATATAGCTCTTACTTAAATCCAGGTATACCATTTGAGTCTCTGCCCTTCTTGGATTGCATGCATTTATGAGCAGACTATACAGAGTAGGAGGAGATGTTCCTTTCAGCCTGTTGAAAAGAATCCTAAGGAATTTGGCATGAAATCCTAAAAGGACAAAAAGCGAAATAGATTCACCACTCAAATCCATAGAGCCTCAAGCGATGCAAAACCTGCCACAATACACACACAGCACCAGATTAAAAAAAAAAAATCAAAAAAAATCAGAGGAACGTTTTCAAATGCTCACCAGCTGATTAAGGGTATCAAAAGAGCACAGCACCCACACACCAACCCAGCCAAGTGCTTTTATATAAATTCAGCCTCTTCCTTTGGTGCCCAAAGTGGAAGCAAAGTTGTTTTAATGTTATTAATAGTATTATTACAGAAATGTTTTGGAAGGCCTCAAAGTCAGTCTGGCTAGCTGGATGAGGCACTGGGGAACATGCTAAGAGAACAATCCTGGTATGGGACTAGGAAGATGGACTGGCTGATCTAGTAAGTTTTTGTCTGTCACCCACTCCTACAGTTTGTTTATAAGCAGATGCATCAGGACACAAAAACACCAAGGGCGTTTCAGTCAAATCATGGATTTTACTAGGACATGTAGACAGCTGGGGCTGTGTGTATGTTGTAAATTATGTAGTGGAAAGACTGAGCTGAGGAAGGCAGCATGGCAGAGTGCACGTGCATTGAATCTCATTCTGGTCTCACTCCATTGAGCCCAGTGGAGCTATTCCCAATTCACACCACTTCAAGAGAAAGCAGAATCTGCCCCCAAAGATCTTGGCCTCCCTCTCACCCATCTATTGCACTGTTTCAGGTCACCAACTCTCGATTTCCTGCCTAGTTTAACTTGTATCCCTCAATCCCTTTGGTGGAAAAATATGCCATTATTTCTGCCTTGCCCCAAGCCTGCTTCTACATACAGGGCTGAATTCAGTACTGAATATAAAGCTGGATGTATAACACCAGGTCCAACACAAGCCTCAGCAATACCCTGCTCCACCAAGATGCCCAATTACTGAGTTGGATCCGGACAAA